>NC_056728.1:1084228899-1084243899 GCF_019279795.1 Protopterus annectens
ATTTGAGCAGCTTGACATCTCCTTTGTTGTCTCTGCTGTTTGTTGCTCCTCGTCTCCCTTCCTTTTCACCTAGGCTGGGAGCCAGGAAAGGACCGGGACTTGGAAGAATGGTTCCTACTAAACCCCAGTGGTTGTATCTGCAAAAAGATCTTTACAGTCTCCAGGGACTTAGCCTTGTTCTCCAGTTTCTTTAAAATAGCTTGGATCCAAAAGAAAAATCCTTACCAAGGGAAGCACAACGCACCAAGATTTCAGATTTAAAATGCTCTGGAAGGATCTCTTCCCTTAACCAGGCATGCTTCCTAATAGCAGAACCAGAATTAGCTGCCCACCCAGATGGTTCTGAACCATCAGTCACAATGCAAGGAATGCTTGCAACCTGAAAGATGGAGTTGCAGAGATATAACAGTTCCTAAGGAAGAGCTCTAATTAGCATCCCTTCCAGACCATCTTTAGTCTATTCCAAGAGAGTTTCCTGGTATTTAACCATATGGAACTGCCAACTGCGAACTTTTGTGATCAGGGTGGCTAAAGTGTAAATTTTCTTGTCAGATCTATCTAGGGTCCTACCCTCTTTTTCAGTTAGCAATTGGTATTTAGAGGTGCTACCCTTGGCTCCCTGGGAAGAGAAACCACCACCTCAGGATCTACCACAGGGTTCTTTAAAAAGGTGTTTGTGTGAATGCAGAGCCATATAAAATATAAAAATGGTCCGGCTTCATATGAGCAAGTAGTTGTAAGTCAGGCTGCAGGGAAAGTCAAGAATGACATCATCCACTACCAGTAAGACTGGCAAGTTTGTGCTCAGGAACTTAAGAAACTGTTATCCTTCTCATAGATTTGGGGTACTCCTGAACCTACCAGTTGATGAACTCCATCTTATGAAGTGTCCCCCCAAAGGTAAAGTCCTCAAATGATGAAGCTGAGGCAAGATTTTCATCTGACTAAATCAGCGCATGAAACAAAAGTATGGTCTATGTATGCAATTCATCTTCATTGAAGTCATAAGAATCACTGGATTCCTGTTGGGAAAGACCTTTTCCCCCCCCAAGAGAAGACTCTAATAGGGGCCCTGCTCTAGCTAAGCTGTCTGAATTTCATAATATCCACAAGATCCTCAACTAGACTGACAATGTCCTGCATATAGGCCTGATATGACTGACTCAGATGGCCGAGACAAGCTGGATGGCCGAGAAAAGCTGGATGTAGTTTTCTCTGCTTTGGCTTTATCTCTAGCATCAGACATACTCTGCCCATGTTGCTAGAGGGCAGCCATGGTCTGCACCCAGTCACCTGAAGCTTCCTTTGTCGAACATGGAATTCCACCCTTCCCTCAGTAGCCTTGGAATGGGTGTCAGAAGCCAGAAAGTGCACAGTGATCCCAGACCCAACCGATGACAGACTTTCTTCAGACTATGCAGACATAGAATGGACCAATAGCATATCAGACTCCCAAAGGGTCTCAGCAGAAGACTTAGTTGCATGCTCCACCTGTGGAGGAGACTACAAAGGCTTCTCTCTACCTTTGAGGATCACAAGCCTGGGAGGACTGACTGAAGCCAATTGGCTGTTGTCCATGACCCTAACATGCTTCTGATGTTTCTCATTCTTGCAACACTACTTTTGAGTAGCTTGACTGGCAGATGCCATAATGCATTTGGGCCCCTGGTGCTCCCTTTCCTAAATATTCTTCTAGGAATTCTAGACCTATTAAGCAGAACGCTGAATCACGAAAAAAAAAATCCTATAATTAAAACAGCCACACTGGGAACAGTTGAGGTATACTGTGCTCGAGGAACAGGCAAAAAAAACACATTGCATGGAAGTTGCGGTGAAGGATTTGTTTCCCACACTCCAAGCAAGTATTGTTCTTAATTATGGAACCTAACCATAAAGCAAAAAGGAAAACAAGTTCCTTAAAGGGGTAAATGACACAACGGATCTCTACAGGGCTCTGATGGCAAGATAAAACGGAGAGAAAAGGGTACTGGCTTATAGCCAATATACCCTGATGGAGAGGAAGGTATCTGTTGGACTAGGAGGGTGGGAAAGTCTCTCGTATTCAGCCCATCCAAAGGCTTCCAGAGAAGGAAATCACAAGGAGATTTACTGCAATGGTTAAACACTATGAACATCCACTGTTGCCTGCAGCCAGAAAGAAGTCACCATAACGATCTTTGCAAAGTCCTTCCGAATCTTCAGAATTACTCTGGATATCAGTGGAAAGGTATATAGCTACATTCTCATCCAAGGAAATGGGAATGCATCCAAGTAAATGAAAATGCATTGGTTTCTATAGGCCTGCTTGCAAGTAGTCCTGGAGGAGTATTTTACCATTTTGTTGTGAATGGAGATGAACAAATCTAAGGTGTTCCCCACAACTGGATCAAATCCTGGAAGAACCCCCGATTCACCTTCCATTCAAAAAGGTCTGTCCTGGTTCTGCTCAGCTTGTCTGCCATGAAATTTTGCTCTAGTAGAATGTGAGCAGCTTCTAGAGTGAGATTACGCTGAATTGCTATATCCCAAGAAACCATGGCTAATCTGCACAGAAGTTAAGATCTGGACCCCCCCCCTTGTTTATGTACCCCATCACTGTGGTGTTGTCTGTGATCACTTCTAAGGGTCCTGGGAACCCCAGATGACAAGAGTTGAATACATTTATTACTGCCAACATGTGTGTGTGTTTTGTCTGACTTTTACATTCCAAAGACCCTGCAATTTTATCCCCAAGCTAAGCCGGAGACATCTGTTACAGACTGTAGTGGAGTTGAAACTGAAAATGGAAGACCTGGATTAAAGTAAAACTGGTCTCTTCGCAAAAGCAGTTCTGTTTACATATCCCAAAATGCCAAAGCAGTTCTATTTATATATCCCAAAACTGGAATTTGAAAAGTCAGGTGGTGTTAATGTTGGGACCACGTAAACATTAGATACCACTAATCTTATGTGGAATCTGGTTAGAGGAATCATGAGAATCACAGATGCTATGAATCCTAGAATCTTCAGAAATTCCCTTACTGAAGTCCTTGACTGATTGGGAAAGCTCAGTAATAGAACTAGATACAGATTTTTTTTCTTTTTTGTGAGAGAAAATCTCTTTGAACATATGTATCCAGGAGACATCCCAGGAATACTATTCTGTGGGATGGAATTAGACAAGAATTTTGAATATTCCGGAAACTTTGTGCATCAAGGAGATCTCTTACTCAAGTGAGAGATCTCGGACACAAAAAAAAAAGGCACTGCAAAGATAAGTCCTCTAAGTAAGGAAAAAGTGAATACTTTGCAGTTTGCAATAGGCGGTCACAGAAGCTAGATACTTTTTGAACATCCTTGGGGCAGAGGATACCTCAAAGGGTAATGCCAGACACAGAAAATCTTAAAACACTTGACATATATGGCTATCGGAATATGATGAAAAGTATCCTTTAAATCTAGAGTTATCAAAAACCTAAAAGGAGGAATAAGATGCAACAGTTTGCAAAAGGACAGCATTTGGAACTTCCACAAACTGGTCAAGAAAGGACATTTCTAGGACTAGTCTCCATGAAGCTTCTTTATTTAGTATCAGAAATGTCATTGAATAAAAAAAATACTTAAAAGGAGAGATGGGCGAGTTGTATTTCACCATGATCCAACAGATGCTGAATGTCAGGAGGAATAAAGAAGTTTGATCTGGAAGATGAGAAGGAATTCCCTGAAAAAGAGGAAAGGACTCCCACTGCCATCTGCACCCCAGATAGACAACAGTCTCAGACAAGAGATCTGATAATATGCTCCCAACAGAGAAATTGAGATCTAGACTTGAAAGAATTAAAGATCTCCAAGGTGGGATGGTATGCTTAGAACTGTAAATAGTTGTTCAGACTTGGACTGTCCTCATTTCTGGTAGGCCCCCTTATCTTTAGAGTCTGCATTCCATTGTTATTGAAGGTCTGATTAACAGAAGCTTGCCAGGTCTGATTATTTTGCTTTTTATAAAAAAATCCTGAATTAGGGATGAAACCTTTAACAAACTTGGAGAAGGAAGGCTGAAAATGTGAGCTGCCCCTCACACAAGTTTTCCTGCATGCTCCTTTTTGAAATATCAACATATAATCGAGTACTGACAAACCAAAAAAAAGGGTAAAAACTCAAGAAGACTGAATCTCATAACATCACTCTTCTCCTTTAAACTGTTTTTTTGCAGAGGGAGAACCCCCCCCCCCCACAAACCCCAAACTTATATATACCAACTCAACTCACCATACCTCAAAGAAAAGGGAATATTTCAGGAAAAAGCAATCTTGGACTTAGTACATGCAAGTCTGTTTTTTTTTTTTGGCAATTCAGTCTCAGTGTTTCAGGATTCACTCCAGTAGGTTCCAACAATAAAAAATTGGTTAATTTTCTTCTCGTCACTTTTTTCAAGACCTTAGCAGTATATGATTCAGCAGCAGAATTCAAAATTTCTGCTTCATATCTTTAGGCATATATTGAGAATGGAAGCCTGCAGATTTTCTCACAACAGACCCAGTAGCTGCTGGTATGGAAGTTGCATCATGTGAGTCATAAGTACACTTCAAAGCATGTTTGGTTACTTGAGAAACAGAAGCAGTAAGAGCATTTAGAGAAAATTTAAACTTAACGAAAGAAAAGTGCCACAGTGGCAGAGCCAGCCATACTGCAAAATGACACCCTGACCCATGTGCAAAATGGGAAAAAAGGGTTTGAGGATGGATGAAAGAAAAGTGTCAATAATGTCTCTCATATTTTCTTAAGAAGCAAGCAAAAAAAACTTTAAAATGTGAGCTTGACTATTAAGAATTACAAAGAAATAATCACAGAAGAACATGCTCTTAAACCAAGTGCATCAAACATTTTCCCATCCTTGTTAGGGGAAGAGGGATTAGCATTTATCAAGTGTTTGGCTGTAGAAAAATTTGACAAGGATATCACTGGAAAGTACAATCTGGGATTAGAAAATTATTTACAAGACTGAGGAACTAAACATAGTCTACCTGCCTTCCTGTGGGCTGCAGGATGGCTGTTAGGCATGTTGAAGGCTGTAATAAAAACATCAGCCAGAAGTTAAAATATGGGGGGGAACAGCAGTAGGCAGAGGAAAATCCATTGGTAATCATTGTTTCCAAAAAATAGTCATTTTACCAACACAGAAAATATCGATTCATTCTAGATATAGAATGGTTTCAGAAAAGAAAACTTCTTCCAAGGGGAAATCAGAGTTACTCTCCTCAGAGTCAGAATTTGGTGCCGGGGAGAGAAATTTTTATTTTTATTTATTTTACATTTGTTAACCGGGCTAGTCTATCTGGATATATTTCCTTTTCCAGTAGAGACCTGGGGAGAAAAGCTCCAACAAGATAGAAAAATTAAAAATATTGTTACATGGTAAATGAAAGGATTAATAAAAAATACAACAAGTAATTATTACATACTAAAGATATTTACACTTGAAAAAAGCAACAGTAAAAATATTTACACTTAAAAAAGCAACAATAAAAATATAGCACAGTAAGATTCATATGGAATTTTTCACATCAAGTAGAAAGATTTCAGCAGTATGTTGATTAGAATTTAAACAGTACCAGCCTTGCTTACATGAATAAGCATTAAAATGTTTGGAAGTTTGTTTGGAAGAGGAAGAAACAGTGGTGGAAGAGGGTGGTTAGTCAGGGTTACTACAAGGGCATAACCAGTGCGTTTTGAGGTGTTTGAGTTTTTGTTTAAAGAGAGGCAAGGATGTGATTAGTGTTAGTTCATTGGGTAGCAGGTTGCAGTTATTTCCTGCTGCGTTAGTAAAAAGAGAGTCACCAGCCATGTTGTTAGACTTGGTTATACTAGTGAGGAGTTTGCTAGAAGAATGTAGGGAATTCAGATTTTTATAGGGGATTAAGAGATTGGAGAGTATAGGGGTGGTGTTGAGTTGGTAAAATATCTTGTGGGCAATTGTGAGTTGGGAGATTATCAGATGGTTTTGGAATTCAAGCCAGTCTAGTTGCCAAAGATTCAGACAGTGGTGGGTTCTAAAGGGATTGCCAGTGGTGAATCTGGCAATGTTATTGTAGGAAGTTGCTAGTTTGTTAAGGTTATTTTTCTTTAGGTTGGTATAAATAAGTGAGGCGTACAGAAGAGTAGAGATGGGAGTGAGCAATCTTGGTTCTGGCTGCTGGGATTAGGAAAGGTTTTATTCTATATAAGTAGCCTATTTTTCTGTTGACTGTTTTAATGGTGTTATTTATATGGTAATCAAATGTAAGGTTATTGTCAATGGTTATTCCTAACAGTTTAGTGGTAGAGTCAGGGAATATAATAGTGCCATTATTTGAAAAGACTGAGAAATCTACAGGGGAGGACTTGGTAGTGGTGGTAAAGAGAAGGAGTTTGTTTTTTTGGCATTAAGAAGGAGGCAGTGTTTTTTAAACCATGTTTCTACAGTGTTAAAAACATTTTGAGTAAGAGAATTTGGTTCTGCTGAAGAGTATGCTGAGCATATTAGCGAAGAATCATCTGCATATTGAATGCAGGTGGCTTGAGGAATTACTACACAGAGGTCATTGATAAATAATGAGAAAAGAAGTGGTCCAAGAACAGAGCCCTGAGGGACTCCGATGGTGACTGGCAGAAAGGATGAAATTTGTTTTTCCCAGAGAACTGCCCATTGCCGAGGTAGAATCTGAACCATTTAACAGCCTGAGAGTCAAAGGAAAGGGATTCAAGAATATTAATTAAGAGGGTGTGGTTTACCATGTCGAAACCTTTTGAGAGGTCAATAAAGAGTGCAGATGAGAGGATGTTTTTATTACGGTTTCTATTGATGGCATCTGTAAAGGATAAAAGGGCAGTAGTGGTACTATGTGATGGCCTAATGCCATGTTGGCAGTTTGCTATTATGTTATGTTGAGATAGATGATGTAAAAGTTGTTAGTGAATGCATTTTTCCATAAATTTTTTGCTAAGGGTGATAACATAGATATTGGTCGATAGAGTAGTCATTTGAGTTCCCACCTTTATGTAGGGGGATAATGTGGGAGATTTTCCAAATATCTGGAATGGTTCCCTCTTTGATTGTCCTATTTATAAAAGGGTGGATATAGGGTAGGCAATTACTTTGGCTGCTTTTTGGAGATATTGCGACGGTAGCTGGTCAGCAGGAGTAGTACATGGCTTGAGTTTTTGAATGAATTTATAGATGAGAGTAGTAGAGATTGGTTGTAGTTTGAATGTAGGTAGAGAGTCTGGTGTGGTGGTGGGAATGCTTGAGTTATCTGGGATAAGTTGACTAGCTAGAGACTGTATGGTGTCAGTGAAGAAAGAATTAAAGGTATTGGCAGTTTGATGGGGGGTATTTGGATCTGCATCAAGTGGGGTGGGTGTTCAAGAGTGTCCTGGGGAAAGGAGTTTATTGATACTAGACCAGAACTTGAGGATTATTTTGGTGAGTTTGCTGCAGTTTACAGTAGTAGTTCTTTTTATCTGTAAGTATGGCCTTTTTTGTACCATTTCTCAGCTGCCTAAAATTTAGTTGATCAGAGATATTTCTGTTAGCTCTCCACTTAGCCCAAGCTTTGTTCCTATGCAACATTTGATGTCTGGTTTCTTTAGAAAGCCATGGGGCTGGGTTGGACTTTATTCTGATGGACCGTTTAGGTGCATGCCTATCCAGGATAGATAAGAATTTGGAGTTAAGATACTTTACAGCCTCTTCAAGTGGAAGGGTTTTTAAAGGGTTCCAGTCACAGGCACTAAGTTCAGTTTGAAATAATTCTGAGTTAAAGTGTTTGGTAGAGCGTGCTATCCTAAAGGTGGGGAGGTTGGGAAGATCCTTCTTTTCTCTTATGATGTAGGTCAAAAAATGTTCACTTGCATCGTCTGGCAGTGTTCCTACCTTATAAGATTGTTTCGGTTTATTTATGAGTATCCAGTCTAAGGTGCTCGCTTTTTTATTTGGTTTGTTAATTCTAGTTGTAGAGGTTATAATTTGGCTACAGCCATGGAGGTTAATAGGAGAGGTAGGATTTTCAGCACTAACACCTTTCCAGTCAATATTAAAGTCGCCTAGTATTATTGTTTCTTGGGGATAAGTAGAAGACACCCAGCTTAGTATAGCCTCTACTGTAGCGATATTATTTCCGGGTGGTAAGTAAATACAGATAGTGTACAAAGATTTGTTTGCGTTGATTTGAAGTTTGGTGATGAGGACTTCTGCGTTACTATCCTGTGTTGGATTATATGGTAGGGTGGAGATATGAAGTCCATCTTTAAACAGAACTGCTACTCCATCCCCTTTGCGTTTTGTCCGGTCTCGTCTCACTATGTTATAGCCTTGGGGAATGATTTCATTGTCTTTAGTTTCTGGTTTCAACCAAGTTTCAGTGAGGCAGAGGATGTCAAAGGAGTGAATATCTAGGAGGGCATGGAGGTGGGCTACTTTATTATTAATGCTTTGGATATTTAGATGTCCTGTTAGGAGAGAGTTCTTGAGTTTGGGGTGGGTTGTTCGGATAGTGGGGTTCATAGGGGCAGGGTTGGGGTGGATGTCACCGTCTTTTAAGGAGGGATTATTTAGTTTTGTTACTGAATTATACCCAAGGTTAGTTTGAATTTTTACTTTCTTTATTGTGGGTATATTTTATTTAATGTAGGAGAGTCTATGGTATTTAAGTAGCAGGTAACTGGGAATGGAAGTTATGTTAGTATGACTATTAGAGGGTATAGGAGTGTGAATTGCTGTTTGTTTTAGGGGGTGGTTAAGATGGTAATAGTGCAGTTTTTCAAAGGAGTTAAGAAGGTAGGTTGAGGTGAGGACAGTTGAAAGTATAACTGCAAGTGTTAGCTTGGTTAGATTAGCCAGAGGCATCTTATTGAGATTTATAAATAAGAGGAGTTAAGGATTGAAAAGTAGAGGAAAAGAAGATAAAAGGATAAGGGAAGTGAAGAGAGGGGGGCACTAATATTTATTAGTTAAGAGTAGAAGGATATGGTAAGGTACTCTAGGGAGTGGCTTATTGTGAGTGATTGTTAGAAGGTGGGGGTGTGGCTAAAGTGTATGAGATGAGGAGAAGTATGGGATAGGTTGGAAGAGAGAGAGGGTGTGGTTTGGGAAGTATAAGTATAGGACCTCTGGGGGTGGGTGGGAATTGGGGGTAAGGTAGGGGAGCGGAGTGAGCCCGTAGGGCGAACAGAGTGGGTCAGAGCTGAGAGAGGCTGAGAGGTAATCAGTTATGCAGAGAGACTGTGTTCTACAGGCTTAGAAAAGGTAAGAGACATTTTCTGTTGCTACTTATCAGAAAAATGGTGAACAAAGGTATAGCTGTGTAGGGAAGAAAGGTAAGAGTAAAGGGTTCTATAACAGAGAGAAAGATATTTATTAATAGTGCTATGGCAGGAAAAGAGGTTTAAACAGAGAGTTAATTAAGGGGGCCAGTAGCTGTAGTAGTAATTGACAAAAAAGCTGTCTAGTTTCCAAAACTCTCAGACTTAACCAGGATAATTCCCTTTTCAACGTTTCATGGGGTGGGGGGGGGGGTAATTACTTGAGTAAAAAGTACAAGCAGGGATAGCAGAGTATGGCTGGTCTGCAGAGCTGGTAGATTTCAACTTCCAGGAAGAGACCGTTTTCCATGGCTTGAGGTCTGCTGCCCTCTAGTGGTAAATGTAGGGAAACCACTAACTCCACTAGGATAGGAGGGGGGGGTAAGATATTAAAGAGATGGTTGGAGGGGTAGGTCCGTGGGTGTGCTGGCCCTTACAAATTAATTTAAATTTAATGCACTCACAAGTAATTTTAAATTAACTCACTCACAAATTTATAGTTAAATCCTAAAGATACTGTAGGATATCACCTACACTGTGAGGCTGAACGCAGAGGGTCTAGATAGTTCCTGTGGGGCTTCTAGGTTAGGTTTCCCTTCTGTTCAGTTGGATTTCATTAGCCTTACAGGGTTGCAGATAGAGAGACAGGCTGTGCCTCAACACAGGGCTTGGTAGCTGAAAATGAGACAGAAAGAATGTTAAATTTGTTAGCCAACTAGGTTAAAGACTATGCAGGAGTGGAAGGTAAAGTGAAGGAGGAGGAGGAGGAGTGCAAGTCAGTAGTTGTGGAGTGTAAGATACAGTAAAGTATTAGCACGGGTATTCAGCTTATAGAGTCATATATTTAAATGCGTGGCTCAGAAAAGAAATGCATATGTAGCTACTACAGTCAAAATTATGTAATTTCTAACTACAATACAAAATTAACTAAGGAAGAAAAACTAAGCCAAGTAGTTTAACCTTTGGAAAAAAGGAAATGAACCAAGTGGTTTAACAGCAGTACAACCCTTCACAGTCATAAAATATTGTAATGTACAGTATAGCAATTCATATTGACTACAACACAAATAGCCCAGTAATAACTTCTTTAGTAACAATTGGCTAGCAAGAGTGCAGCGCTCAGTGCCTGAGCACAAGATTAAATAGGCTGAAGCAAATTAGTAAGTTAAATCCCTTTTGAACCCTAGTGGAGCAGCTGCAAACGAGGCAAACCCCTTTAGGATGTTTGTGAGGTATTGCCATGCTATACATATACCAGCGCCCAAGAGAGGGGCAAGAATGGTTTGGACCTCTGCAGGTAGCGCTATGGTTAAAAGATTATTATTTGCTAACCAGACAAACCTGCGAGAAGCTCACAAAGGGTTGTAATAAATTTGTAAATGAGAAACCGCCCTGGATGCCGGGTAGTATAGCCACCAGGGAGAATTAAACCCTCTTAAGGATAATAAGCGAAAGCAGGCTAGACCTCAGCAGGCAGCACTATGGTTAAAGGATTATTATTTGCCAACTAGACAAAACCGGCGAGAAGCTCACAGTGGGCTGTACTAAATATATAAATTAGATACCAAGAGAGGGACAAGACTGGTTTAGACCTCAGCAGGTAAAACCTTGGCATAAACAACACACCAAAAACAAAAGGGGAAGGAGGGAGTGGTTACTGCAGCAGTAATCATTCTAACATCTACTGTAATGCCCCCAGCAGGAAATAAAGTGAAGTTGTATAAGTAAACTTACCATAGCAGTATATGTTCAAAATGATCACTGATAACAGTAGCCTTACCTTTATGGATTAGATCCTTCCAAGGATAGAACAAGCCAGCTTCCAAAGCTTCAGGGAATCTTCCACATGTCCATAAAATCAAGTCAGCTGGAGCTGAGCTGACTATAGACAGGTTTGGGTGCAAAGCCCTTCAGAGCATTCATGCTCACAAGAAAGGGAGGCCAAGCCCTGAATGGACATTGCTAGAAATAAATAAGTATTCACACCTTGGCATAAACAAGACACCAAAAACAAAAGGGGAAGGAGGGAGTGGTTACTGCAGCAGTAATCATTCTAACATCTACTGTAATGGTAAGTTTACTTAAACAACTGCACTATGTTCATCATATTGATCAATGTTGCAACAGCCTTAAAAATGGCTAGATTATACTAATTTACGACATTTGGGAGGTAGAACAGTCCAGGAGCCCCCAGGCAGTGATCCTAGCAAAGCCTGACCTGGACCTAGAGAATAAATCTAGCTTATAGTGATTTGCAAATGTATTTTCTGCCTCTTGAATTCTTCTAAAATAAAACCTTTCCAAACAGCCGTACATGAAGCCAAGGCCCTGGAAGAGTGGGTCTTGATCCTGCCTGGAATAATTTTGTTCTGGCGAGTATAACAAAACCATTCAGACATAATCTGCTTTGACACAGGTTGTCCATTCTTCTTACTCTCACAAGAAATGAACAATTGATCTGAAGATGTCAAAGATTTAGTTCTGGCAAGAGAATACCAGAGTTGCCTGTGGACAGCCAAAGTATGGAGCATCCTCTCCCCCTCATTTTAGGTTCAGGAAAGAAAACAGAGATGGACAGTCCTATTTGGAAACCATTTTAGGTATGAAGGAAGGATTAGTTTTCAAAGAAACATTGTCTCTGTGGAAAGTGAGATAAGGTTGACTCAGATTAAGAACTTGCAACTTACATACCCTTCTTGCAGAGGTCAGAGCAATCATAAAATTGTTTTCCATGTTAAGTATCTTAAGTCAGCTAGGCAAGCTGGTTTAAAGAGAGAAAGGTTTTAGCTTCTACAACATAAAATTAAGATCCCAATGAGGAAGCACTGGTTTTTTGGAGGCTTCTTATGCAAAAAAAAACTTTCAAAAATATTTTGACATGAACATGCAATGAAACAGGGGGATTCATGAGCAGACATGCTGAATAAACAATAAATGAACTATGATGGTGCAGTCAGTAAGGCCATAGGATAGTAATTCACATAAATACTGTAAAACCAGAGAACAATTAACCCTGAATGGGTGCCGATTATGCTGCTGGCACCCTCAAGAAAACATTTTCCACTTGTTAATATGATTTTCAAATAGCAGGCTTTCTTGCCTCAGTTACTGCCTGTTGCAAGTTCTCGGTAAACAGATGTCTAAAGGGAATTATGACCCTATCTGCCAGACAAGTTAAATTAAATTAATTGGGGTCAAGATATATCAAACACTCCCAAATCTTGAATGAGTAGATCCAGTCTGTGAGGAAGCTTGTGGTTACTGACATTGGCGAAATTCCAAAAGATGGGAGAACCACTGTCGCCTGGACCAGAAGGAGTTACCACAATGATCTTCAGGAATTTCTTCTGTATCTTCAGAAGTACCCTGGATATCACTAGAAATGATGGAAAAGAATACAGGTGCACTCCTATCTTAGGAAAAGAAAAAAGTATCCATCTTCCATGCCAGACTTGACAGCTGGTTGTTCAAAGAGTACGCAAACAGGTCTACTTAAGGAACTCCCCATAGATGGAGCAAATCTTGGAAGATATGCCTGATCTTGTTTCCATTTGGGAGGGTTTGCCCTCCTCCTGCTCAGATTGTCTGACACACAGCTTTGCTTTAATGGAATGTACAATGCCTGTAGAGTGAGACTGTGTTGTGAAGTTATATCCCAAGCTAACGGAGCTAGCCTGCAGAGGGGGTACGACCTGGTTCCCCCTTTGCTTGTTGATGTACCACATGCATGTGGTATTGTCTGTAGCAACTTGAAGAGGTTCCAGGGACCAAAGCTGATTCAGAGGTCCCAGGGACCAAAGCTGATTCAGAGAGTGGAGTTACTTGATTAGGGCAAGCATCTCCTTGATATTTATGTACTTGCATCTGTCCTTGGTGTCCCACCACTCCTGCACTTCTGTGTCTCCTGAAATTGATCCCCAAATAAAGTCCGTGTCATCTGTGGTGAATGACTGCCTTGGAGCACAGTGGGAGAAGGGGAGACATGGATTTAAGGATCTCTGCTTTCTGAAGAAAAAACATTTGAAGACAAACTCCAGCACCGGAATTTGAAAAGATAAAGGGTGTTGGTGCTGGGAACAAAGATTTTAGATTGCACTGTATCCTTCTCATCTGAAGTCTTGCCAGGGGGTATTATGAGAATTGCAAATGTCATGAGACCCAAAATCCAGAGGTATTCCTTTGCAGCAACTAAAGTCTGAGTGGAAAACCTTAGACACAGCTCTGGATATGTATCTATTTTTTTTTCCCAGTGTAAGAAAAGCTCTTTGAACTGAAGTGTCTAGTTGACATCCCAGGAATACAATCCCATGTGAAGGAGTCAAAAATGACTTTTGAATATTCTCCTGGAATCCCAGCTGGTGTAAGAGATCTCTCATCCAAGTGAGAGGAAATTCCTACCACTTTGAAAAAGACTGCAAAGATAAGCAAGTCATCTAATTATTGAAAAATGTGGATACCCTGCAGCCTGCAATGAGCAATAACTGGAGCTAGAAACTTTGGATTATCCACTGCACCAAGAATATTCACAAAGGGCAAGACAGAGAACTAATAATGTGCTCCAGGCACAGAAAGCCTTAAGAAAAACACATGAAGTCTGAATGAATATGGATGTGATAAAGCATCTTTTAAATCTAAAATGTTACCATGAAACTTCAATAAGAAAGAAGAGGTAAAAAGTTGAAGAGTGGCATCATTTTGAACTTTGGCACTATCACAAATAGGTTTAGGAAAGAAAGCTCCAGAACTGGTCTAGAAGCATTTTCTTTCTTTGGGACTGAAAACATCCTTGAATAAAAGCCTTTCCCTACAAGACAGGCACTGGTTCCATCACTCCTTTGGACAGCATTAGATGAAAGTTGGGTGGAAATAAAGGAAACTGGTCTGGTGGATAAGGGATTACTCCCTGGAAAGGAGGAATTTCCTCCCAATGCCTCTGCAACTTGATGAATGATCCTCAGAACCCATTTTTTCTGAAACTAGTTGTTGTCAAAGAGTAAAGTGGAGATTCAGACTTTCTGGAAGAAAAAACTGGGGCCAGGGTGGGAGACTATCACAAGGTCCCTCGAACAGTAATTCAGACTTGTTGGATTGCCCTTGCTTTTGGGAGGTTTGACACTTTTTGGAACAACCTTGCCAGTTCCAGTGTGTTTACCTGAATTTTGTTGAGACTGTTTATTCTGTTTTTTGCCAAAACTGTATGAAAAGATAAAAAAATTCATTAGAACAGTTGGAAAAGGAGGGCTGAAAATCTTAAATGATTCCCTGGAGCAGCTTGCGCCTTTCATCATACTTTTTAGCAATTCCGCAGCAGAGGGATCAAACACTAAATCTTTATCCAAGGGAGAATTTAAAATCTTATCATCATCATCATCATCATCATCATCATCATCATCATCATCAGGGTAGTTCTGAGAAGGCAGCCATGCAAATCTCCTCAAAACAGTAGCAGTGGCCAAAGCCAAGGAAGAAGTATCAGAGTCACACACACACACCGCAAACAATGAGTAGTAACTTGTACAACAGAGGAAAGTAGGTCATGTAAAGCAGATTTTTCCCTCACAAGAAGAAACTGCTGATAAAATATCAGAACGAGTGCGACAATTCAAAATTCTGAAAAATCAAAAGTTGCAGAAGTATACATAGCTATCAATAATTTTCCCATCCTTATCAGAAAGAGTAGGA
>NC_056728.1:1084248899-1084263899 GCF_019279795.1 Protopterus annectens
GAGCAACCCTGTCCTTAAGAAAAACCAAGTAAGGAGGACGAACACATAGCGCCTGAAGTTCGGAGACACGTCTGGCTGAAGTAATAGCTACCAGAAAGAGTGTCTTCCAAGATAGTAACTTGATAGAGCAAGAAGCTGCTGGTTCAAAAGGGGGCAGAATTAAGGAGGTTAGGACTAAATTAAGGTCCCAAGGAGGAGGGGGATCTCTCACTGGAGGCCTAATAAGAGTTGCCCCTCTCAAGAAAGCTTTACATAGCTTATGAGACATAATGTTAGAGTTCGAAAAACCAACATGAAAGTTAGAAATGGCCGCCATTTGTACCCTGATCGTAGAAGCAGCGGACCCGGAATGAAACAGCAGAGCTAGGAATTCCAAGATTTCATTGACTGGGGCTGAGAAAGGATCCACATTCCTAGTCTCTGCCCAACAAGAAAAATGTTTCCATTTGCTAGCATAAGTTTTCCTAGTTGTAGATTTGTGAGAGGACACGATAATGTCACAGACTGCAGGGGAAATTCTGGGAAGCCTGGCTAAGGTTGGAAGTGGAGCAAACAAGCTGTGAGCTGAAGGGGTTTTAGGGATTGATGCAACCCACCTGATTGATGAACTAGGAGGTTTGGAATTGGGTCCAGAGTCCAGGGTTGATCGAGAAAGTAACGGTGCAGGAACGGAAACCATATCTGTCGTGGCCAGTCGGGAGCAATGAGGATCATTTTGCAACCCAACGATATTGCTTTCTGTATACGTTTGGGTATCAGAGGGAATGGAAGAAAGGCATAAAGAAGTCCATGGGGCCAACTGTGGACTAGAGCATCTCTGGGTGTGTGACCTGGAAGTGGGAGAAGGGAGAAGTAGTTGCTGCATTTGCTGTTGAAGGGGGTGGCAAAGAGATTGCAGCAAGGCTGTCCCCATTTGCAAAAAAGATTCACAATATCCCGATTCAGAGACCACTCATGAGGTATTAGAATAGCTCTGCTGAGCCTGTCTGCTATGACGTTGGATCTCCCAGGGATGTGCGTCGCAATCAGAAACTGTTGGGAGGAAATCACCCACTGCCAAAGCCCGAGTGCTTCTCGACATAGGGGGTAGGACCTGGTTCCGCCCTGCTTGTTGATGTACCACACCACTGACATGTTGCCCGTTTGAATAGCAATGGTCCCGGGAGGAAGAGAACCTTGAAGGGCTTGCAATGTCAGGAGCACGGCTCTCATTTCCAGGACATTTATATGCAGATGGTACTCGTGAGGTTGCCACGTGCCTTGGACTGCCCTGCCCAGATAATGCCCCCCCCCCCATCAGGGAGCCATCTGTCATCACTGGGGCTACCGGAGGGGGTTTTATGAAAGGTCTGCCCCGAGTAACTAGTGGGGAGACCATCCACCAAGAAAGATGCCTTTTGCATGTGTCTGATCATGATCTCGTACGTCATGGGTAGGTCTTGGAAAGACCACTGCATGAACAGAAGCCACTTAAGAATCCTCATATGAAAGCGTGCCAGTGGGATTAGGAGAATGGCTGCTGCCATGGAGCCCAGAGTTTGAAGGATGTACCCGACTTGGATCCTTTTGCTCTGCATCAGAACCTGTACCTGCTGACGAATTGCGGACACCCTTTCTGGTGGTAGCCTTGCAAACATATCCCCTGTGTCTAAGTCTGCTCATATATAGGTGATAGATTGACAGGGCAACAAGGCATATTT
The DNA here is from genome assembly GCF_019279795.1 of Protopterus annectens. Lineage (NCBI taxonomy): Eukaryota > Metazoa > Chordata > Ceratodontiformes > Protopteridae > Protopterus > Protopterus annectens. Next base: position 1,084,250,600 of record NC_056728.1, read on the forward strand.
TTCAAAATTTATTGTGATGCCGAGCTGTGAGCAGATTGAGATTGTGTAGTCCCGTGCTTGTATGGGTTTATGCCTGGTGGTAGCGGTAAGGAGCCAGTCGTCTAGATACGGAAACATCTGGAATCCTTGACGCCTCAGGTGAGCCGTGACCACTGCCATACATTTGGTAAACACCCTGGGGGCTGTGGTGAGACCAAAGGGCAGAGCTCTGAACTGATAATGACTAGACACCAGCTGGAAGCGAAGATATCTTCTGGAGCTCTTGTCCATCTTTATATGGTAGTACGCGTCCTGAAGATCTATAGAGCACATTCTATTGTCCTGACCCAGAAAGGGTAGAATGGACCATCCCGAAACTTCGTTCTTTGTACAGACCTGTTTAGTCTGCTGAGATCCAGAATCGGTCTCCAGTCCTCTGTCTTTTTTGGTACTAAAAAGAACCTTGAGCAAGTTCCGGATCCGTGCTGGTCTGCCGGGACTTCTTGGATGGCTCTTTTTTCTATCAGTTTTGAAACTACTATTACTGCTTGCTCCCTCAGATTGGGTGGAACATCTGGGAGGGTCTTCCTTGACTGCAAGGGGGGGTTGAAGGAAGGGAATTTTGTAACCTCCAGATATAACGGACCATACCCATCAGTCTTGTGTTAAACTTCGCCAGGCTTTTGGGTACAGCGAAAGTCTTCCCCTGACTGCCTCCAGAGATGAGCAGCCAGGCAAGCCTTCAGGGATGCTGAAAGGGCTTATCAGAGAAGGATTCTCTGTTGCCCTGGTTCTGCAGACTTCCTCTGCCACGAGAGCAGCGTCTATTATTATTGTTTCCCCCTCTGCCTCAGGAGAAAAAATCACTACGTGCGTCAGGCAAGACTCCCTGAGATTTACGGAACCACATCTTCCCACTCTTCTGACCCTTGGGGTAAGGTCTAGAGGGAGTGGAAAAATGGACTCCCATGGCAGAGTCTTGCCTTCTTGCTCACATCTAGTCAAAGTGTCTTTCATCTGTGGACCAAAAAGAAAGGAACCATCAAAGGGAGTGTTGGTGAAGGACGCTCAAAAGGGTTCCTGAAAGTTACACAGCCGCATCCACGCATGCCTCCTAAGGGCCACCCCGGTACCTGCGGCTCTACTCACCCCATTGGCTGCATAAGAAATGAGCCTCATGGAGGAATTAACAACAGAATTAAGCGTCACTAGCTGGGAAGCTACCTTGGCTTGTGCTCCCTCAGCTGTTGGATCTTGGAGGGTATCTCTGAGCTCTTTAAGCAGATCCCTTTGAAGGAGAGTAAAATGACATTAGTTCACTGACCTCAGAGAAGGTCGCTGAAGCAAACATTCACTTCCCATATCTGTCCATAGTCCTAGACTCCTTGTTAGGGGATGGATAGACAGAGAGGTCTCCGCTAACTCTTTTTTTTGTGGCTGCTGCTACCACCATAGCATCAACAGGGACACCTTTCGTAAGGAACTGCTTATCCTGGGGTGCTGTAATAAATTTACCAGGTCTCCTTGGAGTTGGTTCCACTGTATCCAGAGATGACCAAGCCTTTCGAGCCACCACTGTCATAAGTGGATTGAAAGGCGGAGACACTCAGGAGGTGGAAGGTCGGGAACCGAAGGCATCCAGAAATACAGACTCATCCTCAGAAGGTGCTCTGGGATTCCAGTTCCCCCTCTGCTTGAGCATCTCCAGGATGTCCGAAAAGGAAACATCCTCAGAGGGGGATCTCAGAGACCCTTCTGATTCATCTAAGTCTGTATCAGAAGTGAAAGACTCAGGGGAGTCAATGTGCTTCCTCTTGCACTTATTCTGAGGGGGCTCCTCTGAGAGATCAGGGGAGGCCTCGGAAGAAGAGGTAACACCCAATGGGGTGTCCTGGAGCATCGATTCCGTACGCTTGGGGCCTGGAGGAGGAGCAGAGGTTGGCACAGGCACTACAAGGGACACAGCCGGTGGGGCTGATAGTGGAGCTGACTCAGTGACCAGCACACTCCGCATGACATCAAAGGTGTCCCTGTCACGATGCAGAGAAAGCTCCAGTTCAGAAGAAATAGGAATCTTTCTCCACACCGAGGGAGATGGCTCCGAGGCCGATGTAGGAGCCGAGCTCACCTGCACCGAAGCTCTGAGAGGGAGAATGGGGTTGGACAAGGGTCAGATGCCAATCGCCCCCTCAGAGCCAAGGGAGATCTGGCACCCAGATCCCTCGATGGACAGCACCGCCAAGGGAATCAGAGCCGACGTCAGAACTGAAGGAGATAGTGTTATCGGAGCCGATGGTTCCACTACTCGAACCCCAACGAACTCCGGCTCCGAACTCACTGGAGTCGGAGGAGGAACATCGAGAGAAGTAGACTGAGCAGATACCTGTTGAGGAGGGCTGGACAACAACTTGGCTACTGCCTGCAACTTCAGCAACCTACTGACCACTCTCCCAATACAGTGATCCGATAGCCTAGAGGAACGAGAGGAGTGAGAGTATCGGTGACTGCGCTCGCTCTGAAGTAAAGGAGACAGAGGAGCCGAATGCACCGATTCAAGTGATGGGGACCTTAGCCTCTTGTGGCTCTACGATGGTTCTGAAGCCTCTGATGGAGCCGACTGGGAGATTGTCTTGTTGGTGCCAGCTGGAACAGACGTGGAAAGTAAACCCTGAACCAAAGATGGCTCCGAACTTGGAGCCAGCGGCTTAGTGGGTTTAGGGGATTTCACAGGCTGTGAGCTCTTGGCCGGTGAATCCTAGAGTTTTAAAAGACCCCTTAGGATAAGCTTATTATTACGCTCCTGCAGGACTCAGACTAAAAGGTATGGCAGATAGAACAAGAGTCCTGCAGGTGCACAGTGCCTAAACAATAGACGCAAGAAGTGTGCCCATCTGTCAGAGAAATTTTCTGACAGCATGAGTCACACTTCTTGAACCCAGAAACCTTGGATTCCTTTGACATCCTTGAAAGTAAGGAAAAACAAATATCACAATAACAACCAGAAGCCAAATACAGTCTACAAAAAAAAAACACACTACTATAAGGACAATAGCTGAATGCCTCTAACTTAAATGGCTAGCCTATAAGAGAAAGGTAGAAGGAAAAGCCTCTAACTTAAATGGCTAACCTGACAAGAAGAGGTAGGGGGAGAACTCTCTAAGTTAAATGAGTTCTACAAGAAAAAAAAAAGAGGGATACTACAAGCTAACAAGCTAACTATCACAACACAAGACTATTGTTAACAATAAAAAACTAGAAGTGTTGAAATCTAGTGAAGAAAGTTATACAAAAAACTTTATACAAGCCTGAGCCAGAAAAATGACAACTCGCAGCTGAAGCGGCAAAGATCTGGGTAGGTATCGCTAGGAATTATGGGATAAGGGGTAGCCTTGAGCCAGTAAACAGCTCTCGAGCTATTGAAGATGGCAGAGGATCAGCTCCAATCCCAACCAGTAAGAATGAAGGTGAGATAGACAACTTAACATTATAGTTTCTGAGTGGAAGGTTTATGGGATGAAATCAGGATGTGTTTGACTGCAGGGGATAGAGGAATACACCTGGCTATTCGTGGAACTGGAGCAGCCATGCTGTCAATTTAAAGGTGTGGATGGAACTGTCCCGATTGATGAATCAGGAGACCTGGAGATGGGTCCAGAATCCATGGTTCCTCCAGGAGGTAGGACCACAGGAAGGGAAACCAAACTTGTTGAGGCCAGTAAGGAGCAATGAGGATCAAGGAGCTCCTCAACTGTCTTACTTTGGAGATGAGTGGAAAAGGAGGAAAGGCATAAAGTCATCCTGGGGGCCACTCGTGAACTAGAGCATCCCCAGCTGACATCCCCGGATGGGGAATGAGGGCAAAGTAGCTGCTGCATTTGGTGTTCAGGTGAGTGGCAAATAGATCGCAGCAAGGCTGGCTCCATCTGTGAAAGATCTCTTTCGCAATCATTGGATTCAGGGACCACTCGTGAGGCATCAGAATTACTTGGCTGAGTTTGTCTGCTACTACTTTGGATTTCCCCAGGATATGCATTGCTATCAGGAAGCATTGAGTAGCCATCACCCATTTCTAAACTCTTAAGGCCTCTCGGCAAAGTGGGTAAGACTTGGTTCCCCCCGCTTGTTTATGTACCACAGGACAGACATGTCTGACTCAATCGCAATCGGCCCAGTTGGAATGAGCTGTGAAGTGCTTGCAACACATACAGCACCGCTCTCATCTCCAGAACACTGATGTGCAAGTGGTTCTGCCAAGTACCTTAGACTGTCATTCCCAGATAATGCCCCCCCCCCCTATCTGGGAAGCATCCATGGTAAAAACTGCTTTCTCTTGGGGACGACCTAGGATAAGTAACCACCATATCAGATCTTTTCTGCATGTATTTGTTATCAATATCTGGTGAGACAATGGAAGGTATTGCATCAACCATTGTGCAAATAGCAGCCACTGGAGAATCCTCATGTGTAGGCGAGCAAGAGGAACTAATAGGATGGTGGATGCCATAGTCCCTAAGACTTGAAGGACTACTCTGGCCTGGACTCTGTTTACCAAGGATCTGTCCTGACTGCGTAGAGATTCCACTCTTTCCTGTGTTAGCCTTACTGGCATGTGTCTATTTCTGAGCCAAAATATACAATGTGCTGCAAGGGAGAAAAGACTGACTTTTGCAAGTTGACAGTGATGCCTAGACTGGCGCACAAGGATAGAGTCTTGTCCCTAGTCCTTATGAGTTGATGCTTGGTGGTAGCAGTGAGAAGCCAGTCTAGGTACGGAAACACCTAGAATCCTTGACATCTCAGGTGAGCCGTTACCACTGCCATGCATTTGTAAAACACTCTGGGGGCTGCAGTGAGGCCAAAGGGCACTGTTCTGAACTGAAAATGGACTGGCTCCCAGCCGGAAGTGCAAGCGTCTCCTGGAGCACCTGTCCATTTTGATGTGGTAGTACGCATCCTGGAGATCGATTGAGCACATCCAGTTGTCTTTCCCGATAAAGGGAAATACCAGCTGCAGAGTGACCATTCGGAACTTCGATTTCCTTACATGCTTGTCGAGTCTGCTGAGATCTAGAACTAATCTCCAGTCCTCAGTCTGTCTATTTTGGAACCAAAAAGAATCAAGAGTAAGTTCCGGATCCTACTTGCTCTGCGGGGACTTCTTGGATGACTCTTTTTTGCAGCAACAAGATGACCTCTGATGTTGCAAGGTATAGTTGGATGGGTGGTACGTCTGGTAGAAACTGGTTTGTTGGGGCTTTGGAAATAAAGGGAATCAGATAACCTCTGGATATTATGTGTACCCAACGATCTTGAGGGATAGTTAGCCAGATGCTTGGGTACAGTGATATACGACCCCCGACTGCCACCAGAGATGGACAGTCGGGCAAACCTTCAGGGTCAATGGAAGGGACTATCAGAGAAAGCTTCTCTGTCTCCCTGATGCTGCGGACCTCCTCTGCTGTGAGGGCGGCGTCTTCCATTATATCCTCTCCCTCTGCCTATAGGGGAGGGTTGACCTTGTGCCCAAGGGAAACCTTTTTGGGATTTGCGGAACCACATTTTCTCTCCTGTATTACCCCTGGGATAGAGTCTGGACAGGAGAGAGAAATGGACTCAGATGGCAGATAAGGTTTTCCCTTCCTGCTTGCACCCAAAGTCTCTTTCACTTGGGGTCCAAAAAGAGATGAACTTTCAAAGGGAACATTAGTGAAGGAAGACGAAGGATTCCGTAAAATTACAAAGACACATCCACGAATGTCTCCAGAGGGATATTCCTGCTGCAGTTGCCCTACTCGTTCCAACTGTTGCATATGAGATCAGCCTCATGGAGGAGTTAGCTATACAAGTAAGGGTGGAGAGCTGCATAGAAACCTTATCCATGGAACCCAGAGCTATAGAACCCTGGAGGGTGTCTCCTAACACTTTCAGGAGATCCCTCTGAAGAAGAGTAAAATGAATCAGTTAATTCAGCGATCTTAATGTAAATGCCACTGAAAAAAAAAGTACATTTCCCGTACCTATCCATCGTCCTGGACTCCTCGTTAGGAGGATGGATATTAGAAGAAGGCTCAGATAATTCCTTCTTGGTGGCCGCTGCTACCACCATAACATCAACTGGAACTCCCTTACTAAGGACTTGTCCTCAGGTGCTGTCATGAATTTGTTTGGCCTCCCTGGGATGGCTTCCACTGAATCTGGAGAGGTCCATGCTTTCCGTGATATGACCCCCAAAAATTGGTCATAAGGCGGCATCACCCAGGAGGTGGAAGGTCAGGAACCAAAAGCTTCAAGATACACTGATACATCCTAGAAATCCTTAGAGGAGTGATTGGAAGATCTCTAACCCTACTGAGGATGACAGAAAAAGAGACATCCTCAGAGGGGGATCTAAGGGACCCTTCTGATTCCTCTAAATCAGTGTCTGACATGACAGACTCAGGTGAGTCGACATGTTTCCTCTTACACAGCCTCTTCTGAGGGAGTTCTCCAGTGGGATAATCTGGGGAGGTCTCGGAAGAAGGGACACCTGCAATGGGGGCTACTTGGGCCTCTGGTTCCCTATGCTGTGGGGGTGGCAGGGGGGGAAGAGGTTGCTGCTTGCTGCTGGTGGGACACAGGTTCCAATGGAATGGCTTTGGCAGAGGATAACACCTTCTCTATAGCTTCGAAAGCCTCCGCCCACCACTCCAAAGAAGACATCCACTCCGAGGGGGCAGATGGTAGACTCCTAGCAAAAGGGAATGGCTCCGAAGCAGAAGTGGGAGCCAAGCTGAGTCGAGATGAGGCTCTGAGAGGGAGGGTCAGTTCCAATGAGAACCCAGGGTGACTGCCCCCCTCTGAGTCGACACAAGGGCACCAGCTCCCAGAAACCTCGGCTCCAGACTGAGCCATCTAGGACAGAGCAATTGGCTCAGAGGAAACAGGTTGAATCCCCGGAACTGAAGGGTTCAAGACAAAGGAACCTGAAGTAATAGGCTCTGAGAGCGAAGCAGTCGGAGGAGGAACAGTGGTCGGTAAGGGGGTCAGCTCAGAGACCTTTGGGTCTGGAGGGGCCAATTTTTTAGCCAGAGCTGGATCCGAAAGCAACTTCTTCACCACCCTCTCGATGTCTTCATTTGATTGGGTCCTGGAGGATGTGGTGGAGACAGAAGGAGACCTCATTCTCTCCAAAGTTGGAGATCTCAATGTAGGAGATACAGTCTCGATGTCAGGCAAAATTTTCGGTACCGAAGATGGTCTCAGAACCAATGAAATCGACGGCACTGAAATAGATGATGCTGAGTCAGAACTGGAACTTCTTGGCTCCGAAGCTTTAGTCTTTTTTGTCGGCTCCAAAGCCGGGGCCAATGATTTTCTCTTTGAGGATTTTGGAGCTGCCTCACCAAGTTACAGCTGTTCCCAGAAGGAACTGGTCATGAGACCCTTGTCAATGAGTTTTCTCTCTCCCCCATTTAAAACTCTAGTGCTAAATGCATGACAGAAGGTGCAGGGTTCCTGCATATGGGCTTCACCAAGGTAATATACACAACTGGTGTGGCTGTCTGTAAGAGACATTTTCTGCGCACACCTATCACACTTTTTGAACCCCGAAGGGCGATGATGCTTATATTTTGACATTTCTAGAAACAAAGACAAAAAAGATAACAATAGTAAAGACATCAAGTATGATAATAGTGAGAAGAGAAGGAGATATATTTTTTAAACAGTCACATACACACACAGGGAGGAAAGGCCTTGTAACTTAAATGGGCACTAAGGCCCTCTAACTTAAATGGGCTGTACAGTCCTAGGGGGGGAAATAGGGGTTGAAGAACTTTCAAAAACAGTCATGCAAGAGAAAAGAAACTATGTATATAAATCTGATAGAAAAAAAGTAGGAAAAGACTAAATATAGTAAAAAAATCATTTTACTTAGCCAATGAGCCAGTAAGACACAACCTCGAAGCTTTTGCGACAAACGATATCTGGGGATTTGCCGTGAGGCACCATTGGATAGAGGCTAGCCTCGAGCCAGTAAAAGCTCTCGAGATTTACTATCGGCCGAGTCGGAGCAGAATTTTGCCACCGAACCCATCCAGCAAGAATTACGGTGAGATAGGACTACATAACATCATACTCTAAAGCAGACAGAACACGAGGAATTGGTGTAGGTTCCAGAAATTCCTTCTGTAACAACTCATTTTCTGACAGACTGAGAAACTGCAGTGTTTTCCAGTTGAAAACATTTGCACATTCTAGCAAGAGTCTCAGAGAAAGAGAGAAACAGATAGGGAGACTGAGCTCTCCTCCAAGTATGAATCAGACATCTGAGAAAAAAAAGCCTTTATGCATCCCTGCATCTTCGTGGTCAGATTCAGGATCTTGAACAGCCAAGAAAAGGGGAATTCCTCCTCTCTTCTATCAGAGACTACTTTACAAAAAGGATCAAACAACCTAAATTAAATCCTAAGCTAGACTCCATAAACTGCTCCTATACAAAGGAATTTGAGGAGTAGAAGATAAATACTTGGTTTTCTGTATCTTTTTAACAGAAAAAAATGGGGCCAACTGTGTGACAAATGGCCACTTCCCCAGCGATGGGCACTGCATTCTGACACAACATGGAAACCTTCACTGTTCCCTCTCCTAGGACTGATGAGAGTGGCCCTCAACTGCCCGCTGATAGGAACCCAGCAGCCTTAGAGGATGTGGTTTTCCCCCAGTCCATAGCAGCTGTAGGTGCTACACCACAGGGATCAGGGGTAAAAAAAATGTGATCCGAGGCAAATTGCTAGCCTTCTGTGTTGGCAAAGGCTGTTTGATTAACTTTATTTTGTGGTTGTAAGAGGACCACCTATTAGACCAGTAGTATATTCCATAGTCAAGCCAAAAAACTGTGTCTCTTTCCCAGGGAAGACAAGTAGCTATTGCTAGTATACATTACCAGTCAAGTTACTTTGACAGAAAAAACACAGTAACAGCATTTTAAAATACTATGCAAGCCCCTCAAAAGTAAAATAAAAATTTATCTACAGAAAAAATGCTTTGTTATTTTACAAATATTTTTAACCTGACCAAAAAAAAAAAAAAAAAAAAAAAAAAAAATCAGTGCTCCATTTAAAAGTATGTTACAGTCTCAAGAAGAGTCCCTTAACACAAAACACTCCATGCTTTAAAATAACTTTCCTGAAGAGAAAAGTAAACAAAAAAAAAAAAACAACAAAATTAAGAAAATTGAAAAATTTTCCCCCAAAGGGAACTGATCTGCCCAGCACAAGAAAGCAGCAGCCAACCTTCAATTCTCGAAAAACTTACAGAGCTGTACTCTTTGGCAGCAGTACAGCACTGAAGGGCTTCACATTTTAGTTAGCTCAGCATGAGCTGCTTGACAGTTTGTGTGCATGGAAAGTGCCCTAAAGCTTTGGAAGCTGACCGGTTGTTAAATCCTTGGGGGGGGGGTATAACTCATAGTTATGGCTGCTGCAGCAGTGATCGATATGATAAACAGAAAATTTACATATAAAGAGAATTTAAGGACACAAGTAGACTGTTCAACATATTCTGAGTATGTGACAGCAACTTGCTGGAAGAAGTCAAGATGCAAGTTTTTCTAACTACAGAGCAACATGGACAGTTATAGGGAAAATAACAAATAAAAGGAAACAGGCTTTAAAAAGTAAGAAGATAAATAAGAAATGTTTGCAAAAAATGAGAAGTCTTTGTGGAAGGAACATCTAACCATGAAACGAAATCAATATAAGGATAAAGTTAATTTGAAAAAAAATAAAGTAGGCACTTATTAGGTAAAAAAGTAAAATATACTGAAAAGAAAAATGAAGCTTATGAAAATTAAGGACGGAGCACTGAAATATAAATGCGGAGAATGTTATTATTATGGAGGAATATGTAAAACAGACTTACTATAATAAAAAATGTTGAATAAGGTATATGGAAAGTAGAAAAAGTAAGAAAAGTGGTAGCAAAAGAAATTCAAAGAAAGGAGTGTGAAAAGGTGATAAGAAGGGAATTAAGAATCTGCATCAAGACTAGATGGTTTATGGTATGATTTTGTAAGGAAATGACGGTCAGAAAACAAAGGATTTTTGAAAGTAAGATACAGATGGATGAAAGGGGGAATAAAAAGATCAAACAATGTGTGATTATGCAATAAATTCATATGGGAAAAAAAAAACAATTAACACCAGGGAATACAGATTATATTTATGTAAATTATTCAGCTAAAGATACAGATTTTTGGATGAAGTAATAACCAACAATATATACACAGCAAGTAAAAAAATGCCAAGTGAAATGCTTGTGATAATAAAATTAGTAGTAGAAAATATAAAAGACAGGAAAAGTAACGAAAATGGTGACCAGAGATGTATTAAAAATTTTAATAGTACAAATTATAATGAAATCTGGAATAATTTGTAAAAATATTGTTTAAGAAAAATGTTTACAGTTTATGAAGTATCATGGGTATCCATAATGATGAAGGGATGGCTAAGTAAAAAGATTAAGATAGAAAAGGGGATGAAGCAAGGGAATCCAATCAGTATGTAGATGTTGTGATAGTGATGAATGCAGTTATAAGAACCTGTGAGAATGGTCTAAAAGAAGCAAGATGGCAGGATAAAATGGAATGAGACTGACACTAATGCTACACTATGCAGTTAACATAATAAAAAAAATAAAGTATGGATAAGGGAAATGATTGCTAAAAACAGAAGTATTTCTGGGGAAGTATGTTTACATTTATATTAAAATTAAAAATTCAGTGCAGGATTTGGAGAAGTGGTATGCATCAGGATTTCTTTTAAGAAATGACTGTGTACTAGGTATGCAATTTGAAAACTATCAGGTTGTAGCAGAACAATGGAGAAAGTGCTGAAAAAAGCAAGCTGATAGAGTGATGAAGGTACATAAATGGTTTGGGTAAATTGGTAAACTTAGGTGGTGTATGCATGTTTCAAGCCTTTTAGGATAAATCATGTTAGTTTCTTGTGGAATTCAAGAATATTTACTATTTCTCTTTTCACTGGGGGCCTAAATTTAACAAATCCCATTTTTTGCTTCAATGCATTTAGTTAATTTGGGGTATTAAAATGGTACTTGAAAAAAGAAGTACAGCGATATGAAAGTTATTATTTAAAAATATGACTGCAAAGACTATTTAAAAAGAAATATATGGAAGATTTAATTAAATCAATGTTTAAAGCAATAGAAACATTCCAATAAAAAATATAAACAAAAGAACTTTTTTGTATTTCCATGTGGAAATATAGACAAAGATATGAACAAACATCTGAAAATGTTTTATAAACAGGTTTTTATATAAATAATGATGGAGGATAAATTGCTTGTGAAGGGAAATATGAAATACAAGGTACTGAAAGAAAGATTATGTGATGTACATATATAAAAATGAGGAAGCATCACAGTGTTGTTTTCTGGACTGGAAAGGAAGCAAGGATTTTTGGAATATTTCAAAAGGACTTATAAATGGAAAGGATTTGAGAACAGGGACATTCGTATATTATTTTGTAAATAGAAAGAAGGGACAGACAGAAACAGAAATAGGATAAAGTTTTATTTGTGACAACATAGCACTTGTGGAAAAGGCATTGTGAAGTTATTGTATAACAAAACAGGGCAATGAAAAACTAATGCTGGAAATGCAGTTGTGGTGGAAAGGATGGGGAGACTAATTAATATATATTGGAAGCGTATGGTATAATGTGAAATATGCAAATATCAACTCAAAATGGAAAAGGATGATGAAAAGCAGGAAGAAGGAATTCAAGAAATATGAAAAAGTGGGATTTTGGATGCAGATCATTGAGGAGAACCACCACCACAATACAGAATATTATATTCTTAAGATGCAGAAAATATTCTAAAACTAAGCCAATGTGGGAAAGCAAATTTTGCAAATAGAGCTGACTGCAAATAGGGGCACAAAGTAGGCGAGAGATCTAGAATTTACTAGAGACAACAGACAAAGAAACCAAGGTACTGGGAGAAAATAACTAGACAGGGAAAGGCAATAAGATGAAGCTAAGAATTTGTTTGGACTGCAGGTTAGAGACTGCCTTCCCTACCAGGGACTGATAGAGTATAGGTAAAAGAGAAAAGGATAGGGGATTCTAAGTAAAAAAACTGTTCTGACAGTTTTTTTTAGATGAATCTAGAATAGAAGCTACTGTGAAAAGGGGGATTATTAGCAGGGCATAAAAAATACTGTATGGCAGCCATACGAATCAGAGGAGGTTATGAAAGATTTTTTTACTAGTCTCTCTTCCCCAATTTACAAGGGGATGCAATGAGAGGACATATGTATGGGTCTCAAGTGTGCTAAAAATCTAAAAGGTTTAGGATCTTTGCTTGGAAGTGTTCGCATAGGTATTTTTTAAACCCAAGCAGGCTTCAAAGAATTTTTCATCAGGTAGCTAGCAAACAGCGAAGGTCTGATAGGAAATAAAAAAACTAACTAAGAACATGTTTTTGGGAGTGCGTTAAGTTGCAGATTTTAAAAATTCAGTACAGAATACTCTGTCAGGAATACTGGGGGAGCAAATGGCTATAACTTAGGAAATAATTCTTTTGAGCTGAGACACAGGATCCAAATTCTTAGACTAGGTAAGTCTTAAGCTAAATTCTACTGTCTTCCAAAAAAACACAACTGGTAGAAAATGGAAAACAAAATCTAAACCCATCTGCAAGCTAAGCACTAAATAGTGTAAAAGTGATAAAGGAACTATAAATGGGATCACTGGAAAAGTGAAGGAGCAAATTACATAGAAATAAATGGAAATTGTGGGAGCAAATCACGCAAAACAATGCTCAGATGGAGAAGTAAGGTTTAATGGAAGGCAGGGACTGAGCAATTTATACAATGTTGAACTAAATGAGAGTTGATGTAAGGAAAGAAAATGTATAAAAATGAAAACATGTTAATATGGTTCATTTTCTTTAATATTTGTGCATGTGTGCTTATGTCTTAAGCAATCATTTAATACAGGGGTTAAAAAAGAAATGTGCAAATACTGTTCTAAAGATGTATAAAACAAAAAACTTCTACTATTTTACATCAAGTGCCATGGGATCTCTTATATCCACCTGTGCTACCACTGATTCAGGCAGATGAGACCTTAGATTGACATCTCATCTGAAGGACTTTACACAGCACATTCAAGAGTGCAGCACCCCCCCCCCCCCTTACTCGGCATTACAGTGTTCGTACTGGAAATTCATCCAAGTACTTGGTGTAGGACAAGAACCCACAGCTTTCTGTTCCTCCAAGTACAAAAGGTGAGCATGCGACCTGTTTAGTCAGTGA
>NC_056728.1:1084268899-1084273899 GCF_019279795.1 Protopterus annectens
CTATTACAATCCTGCCCAAACAACCCCAGCACCTACCACCACAAATGCTAGAGATAGTACAGCTACCAACTTAATACTTACTTTAATAACTCCATGTTATCGCTAACCAAAAATAACACCAATGCCCCTCTATTCCCAAAGGTTCCAAAGAAACAACCAATGCTTTTTCCTTCCAGCCAATACAAACCAGTACCATAAAAAGGCTGCTTAAACTTAAACTCATATCCCTTGCTGCTGACAACCTTCCTTCAGAGTATCTCAAATTAGCTGATAACACTATCTCTTACCCAGTTTTCCATACTAATCAATCACCCCATAACAAAACAGGAAAATATCCTACATCATACCATTACATAGGGTCTATATTAGAACACTGAAAAGACCAAATTTCAAACAGCTTAAAACCTGAAAATGCCATTCATCGAAATCACCTCCCGCTAATTATATATACCAACTCCGGGATTGCACTACAGTGAGGAAAGGGGAAATTTTCTGATCTTCACTGTACCGCGATCTCACAAAAAACACCTCAATGAATGGCATTTCTGGGTTTTAAGCCATTTGACATTTGGTCTTTTCAGTGTTCTAATATAGAACCCATTACATAAAAGTGGAACCTCTACCGACCTCTCAGACTACATGCCTATTGCTATTTTATCTCCACCATCAAAAATTTAAAAATGTATACATTCCCAGCTTATGAACTACCTACTAGCTAATAAACTTCTTACCAATTCTCAGCATGGCTTCTGACCCAACCATAGTACTACAGCCTTCTTAAGCTTTACAAACATATTGAGCAGTCTAGGAACAATGTACTGCAAGTCTTCTCTATCTTCTTGGACATGTCCAAAGCAATTGATACAGTCTCCTATCAAAAACTGCTTAATGAACTCTTCACTCTAAACCTAAGCCACTCCGCCCTCACTTGTTTCCATGACTACCTATCAGACAGACAAGGTGTCAAATGGGAACATTATTACTCCATTCATCTACCTGTCACATCAGGTGCTCCTCGGGAGGGGGGGGGTTCTATCCTAGATCCACTCCTATTGACCATCTTTACTAACAAGCTCCATACTGCTACCCACCTAGCTGCAATCATACAGTATGCAGAGGACTCCACTCATCTGTACTGCACCTTCAGTCCCATAACTTCAACATATTACTCAGGAGTTCTTCTCAGCTGCAGAATCCTGGCTCTCGGACTCTCCATTAATTCTTAATCCCAATAAAAATAAGCTAATACCTTTTTTCAAATAAAACCTCTGGCCCCTGTTCATCATTTCAAATACAGTCATCCAATAACACCACTACAGACCCAGTATCACATACAAAGCTACTTGGTGTTACAACTGACAATAACAAAAGTTATTAAACACCTGCCCTTAATCATAACAGATCATATAAAACTTGGTTCACTATATAGAATCTAACCCTTCTTCACAGACTCCACAGGATTATCTATTGCCAGGGCTCACTTACTCTCTGCCTTACTATATGCTTCTCCTATCTTTACCAACATGAAAAAAACAGATCTAGCAACACTAGATGCTTGCTGCAATAAAATGGTTAGATTTGCCACCAACTCCCCATATAGATCCCATCACTGCATTGTTCTAAGCCAACTCAACTAGCTTGAGCTACCCAACCTCCTAACATTTACCCAACTTTCTGACAGCACATGGCATAATCTACCAACCTGACGTGCCCAGCACTCTACAACTTAACACGACCTCAGTCCAATAAAAGACACAAGATCATCTGACAGATTTCTACCACAAGTCATAAAAGCCAATATGGAGACTCACTCTATCCAGTCAGATCTCCAAGACTTGGAACTCAGTCCCTCAGCACATTCTAACCAATCCCAAGCCCACACAGTTCACACATCTCACCTCTGCCACTATTACATCCTCACTACACCCTTTATATCTAACTCATCTCGCCTTCCACCTACTTCTCCTTCTCTCATCCTAATTTTACAATGTAAATACTTTGATACTATTACAATTTAACATCTATTTTTTTATGTACAAGATAAAGCCATTTATACTTTGGCTACTGTACTTTGAACTCAACAATGTGCAAGTTATATTTTTGCAATGTTTGTATTTTGTATTTATCAGAGCTTTTCTCCCCAGGCCTCCACTGAAAATGGGCATATACCCAGTTGGATTATCCCAGTAAACAAATGTCAAATATACACACACACACACACATATATACATATACAACACACACATACATATGTACAAAGAAAACGAGAAAGACAAATATATTACTGGAGTAAAGTTTTGCATATTAGCAATGTATATTTAATAAAATGACATGAAAATGCATCCTACATAAATTTTGTATACGCCATTAGAAGGCACCATTTGTCATTTTGTGTCCTTTTGTTGGAAGCACTGACGTCTTCCAACTGGTTACCTAAAGCAAGAAATTTTGTAAATTGATTGAAGCAAACATTAAACTAATTGCATTATGCTACAGTCAGCAGAAAATGACAACAGTGGGACTCTTAAAAGAAACTAAAACTATAGTTCCTATGTATAACTCTTTAAGACTCATGGCAAAACATCAGTTGGAGAAGTCGCAGCACAGACTCTATGCTGGTAAAGGTACGTGGTCAGAAAGAATCTCCCTCCTTCAAGGAGGAACATTTGGGAGTGACACGACACGAGTTGTGTAAAATCCCAAGCAGTAACTTATGCCTACTGAATTACTTGAAGTTAATTTTGAAGAAACCTGGAAAGTGCTTCAGATTAAAAGGGGTACTCCTCCCTTTTTTGGGAAAGCAGGCAATTCCTAAGGAGATAAAGACATTAGGCTGCCGCCTTCTTACAGAACTACTTGGGTTACTTATGTTTTTTTTTTTTTTTTTTTTACGACTGCTCAATGCACAGCTAAGGTATTAGAAAATGATAAGCGAGAGAGTCTGTCAAATAAAGAAATGAGTCTTATACTATTTTGAAAACTGGCATCCTTCAATTAAAGAAACTGGCAATAGTGAACTTGGATGCTGAAAACGATTATGACTGGGTTGAGCTGTACTATCTAGCACAGGTTTCGCTAGCATTTGAGTTTGTATATCTAATTGTGTCAATTTAGGTTTTGCTAGCATTTGAGTTTGTAAATCTAATTGTGTCAATTTGTGTATTATCAACCTCTATGTTATCCTTCCTTTTTAGATATGCTTCAGGGGACATGACAGGGATGCCCACAGTACCCAAATAGGTTTTCTTTGCCTCTTGAAACCCAGGCCATGACTATTCAGAAATGTAATTTAAGGGTGTGGAAGTGGACACAAGGAAGTGAAGGTTTACCTTTTTGCAGATGGTGTGTTAATATATTTGATTCATCCTGAGTAAGACCTAGGTCCTCCTCCTGAACACTGGATAAGTTTTGTCTTTTTTCTGGGTATGAAAAATCAATAAAAGTAAAAATCAGGCTCACAAAGGTAAACTAGGAGCCTTCCCATGCGTTAGGAAAACAGCATAATTCTTACTTAAAATATCCCAGATTTCTGCAGATGGTTAATAAGAAATATCCTGGGGGATTTAAAAATGATAATGTTGCAGCCAAATCAGACAGTTGAATTTCAGCACTTTTTGGTTTTATTTGTATTGCTTTGTATGTTCCATTCTTTCCAGGCTGATATTCCTAGCAGTGTTTTGAAAGCGGTTAGAAATATAATGAGACACTGAGATGGTGGTAAGGCACATGTGGCTTTGGAAAAGTAAAACAGTGCCTGGGAAGTAGGGTGTCAGTTGTCTGGACTCTTTTTATATCATAATGTGGTACAGATGACTTACTAATCATGGGTAATTAGAATGATTAACATCTTGATTAGTATTTTTCCAGATGACATTGATAAATTACTTGTCTATATTACAGCAAAAGGCTGAACTCCACAGAGTAATGAAATGACTTCTTGTAACGGAGGAATATTTCGGGAAAGTACTCCTGAGATACACTAACAGGACAAAGAAAGCTGGAGTAATCAGGACAAGTGGGCTTGTAATAATGGAAAAAAATAAATGAGTAATTCTGACTAGGAAAGCAACTGGGTGGTAGTAGTGTTTTTTTTTTTTTTCTGTTTTTGTTTTTTTATCCCATCATATTAACTCACAGTATACAATTCTAGATTTTTAACTGCAACTCCAACATTTTGGTCCCATCTGAAAAAGTCAATTACAACACCATTGGCAACTACAGATCCCCTTCTAATGTCACCCGGCAGATCACACTACATTTCTTAATAACTGAAATACCCTAGGTTTGAGTGACTTCATTTAACACGTGTGGAATCTAGGTTGTGTGTTCACCAATTGGGAGTCTTCTTTATGTACATTTCCTTAATTTCATTAACGCTCTCCTAGGTCACACTAACCAAACTCCCACCAGAGGGAGAAATATGTTTGACCCTTGGAAAGGCTGCCTTACCTGCACACCTAGTAGCATTGATCCCTCCTTGATCAAATCTGACCAACCTGTCACCTTTAGGTTAGTGTCAAATTGCCCAAAAACTCAGTTACATTCAAAGACTACTCCAATGCCTTTATATACCCGACTTAAAAATTTAAAAAGTGCTTTGTTCCCTTCTGGCACAGTCTTTAAAAGCTACCACATATGTTCATGATTTTTACAGCTATCTCAATCAATATACAAATAAATCAGTAACTATCAGGCAGAAATATAGTGGAAAATTCTGGAACAAAATGCTATGGTCAAACTCATAAACAAATGCAATAAAAGGAGGAGAAAATTGTATGGTTTGTACAAACTGTTTCGACAATCACGGAGGAGAAGAAGCATGTCTGCAAAGATCTTAAAAACAACACTAAGAAAAGTAAGAATGAACATTTACTAAAGTCAGCAAAATCCTCGAAGCATAAATAGTCAAAAAAAATTGTGGTTAAGAGTATTAGAAGTAACACCAAATACTGCACCAAAATCAAAGTGAAAATCACCACCTCTTCTGACACTGAGGTCAT
>NC_056728.1:1084283899-1084288899 GCF_019279795.1 Protopterus annectens
TGCAAGGCAGAGATCACATCTAAATTGTCTGTATGAAATAGAATAAATGTGACAGGGATTTCAGATGATCCCCATAGGACAGATGCTGAAGACCTTGAATTTTCCCTGTGAGGAACCTTTGTGATTTCTCCAATTGCTATAGGTGCTTAGGAAGGTACATTGTACTCTATTACTGGCCTGATAAGGGAAGTGAACAGGGTGGTTATAAGTTCTTTTTTTCTGGAGACAATGCCCTTACTTATGAGATGAGCAATATAGAATGCTCTTCTTACCACTGTGGAGACATGGTGGTCAAAGGTAAGGTTGCTGTCAGCCTGTGTTGCCCAGATCTCTTACCACTGTGTGTGTACTTAAGGTGTTGCTATTGATGTGGTAGTTAGCAGGAACTCCGCTTTTACCGAAAGGAATGATACCTTTTTTTTTATTTTTGCATGGAGTTTAAGGCCATGACTTTGGCACCAATCATTTGTTTGTGTAAGACCCTCTTGTAGAGGTTGACATAATTTGGAGATTCTAGGACCGCTCCCAGCTTGCAGTCATCAGTAAACTCAGCCACAGACCTTTAGTTTTTGTTTGTATTTCAGAGAAACAGATGGGTTTCTTCCTCTCTAGTATGACATATTACATGTCAATTTTTGTTTCAAAGTTCCATATTGTGCAAGAAATATCCAATTACCTTTTACAACAATATTTTCTGATACACCATTATATTTCATAAAAAAAATTACAAATTTTTATCCTCGCCTCTCAACACTGTTCTTGAGCTTTTTTAGCATACTTGTGGAAAACATGTTTTCTTTGTTTGTTGGCTTGCATAACATTACAAGTTTAAGAATATCATGTTTATCATGTTCATTACAAAGAAATAGTAAATTGAGTTTACAGGCCTCACAAAAACTGCACCACAACACTGCAGGCCCACCTGGCATGCAGTAATCCATACTGGAAAGAACAAAAATGTTTGATGTGGACTTTGAGGGAACATGGGCGAAATTCTTGGATAGTCTTATAAGGGACTCCGGGCCAATAGCCTAGTATCATCCTATGAACCTATGCAAAAAGTATTACTATAGGTCATGTTACAATGTATGGTGCAATACTAAAACTGACTCAAATAGACAATCATTTCTTGAACTAAGAAATGAAGCTAAAAGGCAAATAAAAGATAAAAAAGCTACTACTCCAACATCTAAACTAAACAGAACTCCAACCTGCAAAAATTCTGGGTGGGTATTAAAATTCTAAAACCAGGTAAAAATAGTACCCCCACCCCCCAAACATAACTGGCACCACTAAAAATATAGCTGCCCAATTCAATGACTACTTCACCAACTCTATTCTTAAACTGATTACCCCATGCTTCCCCCACCACTCTCCCAAATCACCTAAACAACCAAAACCTCTTTTCACTCAAACTGGTCTCAACTAGTCTCATCTATAAACACCTGTCCAAACCAAGACCTACTACCCTCACAGAAGACAAACTCCCAGCAGAATACCTCCGCATTGCAGCCAAACCCATCGCATACCCTGTTTCTATATTAATTAACAGACATATAGCAGAGCAAATGGTACCTTCCCTCTGGGAAATATCCCACATAATTCCTATACATAAAGGTGGCACCTCACCTGAACTCTCCAACTACTGTCAAATAGCCATGCCATCCCCATTGTCAAAACTGTTTGAAAAATGTATACACTCTCAGATACTAAACTATCTCCTATCCAACAACCTCCTTGCCAAAACACATGGTTTCCGGCCATGTCACAGCACTACCACCACCTTCATTAGTTTTACCAACACTCTCAATCAACAATGGAACCTAGTCTCCACTGTATTTCTAGACCCAAGTAATTCCACCGTGCTCTGGTTTAAGGATTCTCTGTCCAACCACCAGCAGTACATTACATGGATGTGCTCCCTATCTCCCCTCCTTCCAGTTACCCTAGGTGTACCTCAGGGATCTATAAATTGTTCCCTGCCTTTCACCATTTTCAAAACAACCTACACACAATCACCCATCAAGCTAATCTGGTCCAATATGTTGATGATGCCACACTGATCTGCTGGGCTCCCTCTCTCCAACTTAAAAGAAAAAAAAAAAAAAAACAGGAATCCTTCACTGCCATGGAGACCTGGCTGTCAAACTCTCAACTTATTCTAAACCCCCCCCCCCCCAAAAAAAAAAAAACTCATGCTCTATCCTTCCAAAGCTACTGACCCGATTCCACCTTTTTAAAACAGCCTCAGCAGACAACACCTTCATCATGCCAGTGCCACAAACCAAACTACTAGGGACAATAATTTACCAAAATCTTAAATTTGATATACATATAGCCCAGACTACAACTAAAGTTCACAAAAAGCTAGGGACCCTTTACCGATGCAAAAACTACCTGACCACTGACGGTAAAGCCATCCTGGCTAGAACTCACCTACTCTCCACATTATTATACTCATCCCCTGTCCTAACCAACCTAAATAACCACTTGTTATAACAAAACTGCAAAGTTCGCTACCAACTCCTATCAATCCCACCACTGTCAAGCCCTTAAGCATTTAGGCTGGCTAGAATTACCAAATTTGTTAAGCTTTAACCAACTTACTATGGCACATCAGTTTACCACCCCAATAAAATAAACACCAGCCCTTACAGGCCTAATCTACCTCTATGACCACCACCAACTAAGATCCATAAACAAAGTGCTCGTAGAAATATCTAAAAGTAAATATATGCCAGGTGACACCCTTTACTCAAGTGCAGTTGCTAAATATCTGGAACTCCCTCCTTCCTGAAATAAGACTGCAAAATAAAAAAAATCTAACTGTAGAAATTTGCTCAAGTTGTACCTAACCAATTCCTGGATATGGAGCTGTCAAGACCCAGACTGACTAGCTTAAACACTTAGTCCCTTCTCATAACTAGCTGTAAATGGGCTACTCCATGATACAGTTCTACAGTTACATAATGCCTGGCATTTCAACGTGTACTACTATCTCACTGTAACCTCCCATATATTATTTCTACCCATTATGCTAAGTATTTTGAATGACTATGCTGGGTGTTTTTTTTTTTTTGGTATAGACCATTTTGAATTTTTTTTCTATATTATTCTATTAATTGTTCTGAATATTTTCTTGTATTGAGATATACTATATGGAGCTTTTCGCCCCAGGCCTCTGCTGAAAATGGGCACTGTTTGCCCAGACAAACTTTCCAGGTACACAACTTTAGAATAATTAAAATAAATAAAATGTAAACAAAAGATGATAGTGCTCAACTTCCAGATATTACCCTAAAAGGTTAAATACGCAGAGGTATGCTTTTAAGCCAAAATAAAGCATTTATTATCTTACAAGTTATCCTTACAGACATAAAAAGGTCAGTCAGGACAAAGTGCACAGCAGTATTTTGTCAGAAAATACTTTAAAAAAATTGAAACTGCAACATACTCAAGGGAATGCACAAGTGAACTGTTGACTTATTCTGGCATCACAATTTAATTACACAGGGTTTAAATAAGTATGAGATTTTGAACTGGGCACGCTTTAAGTTGTGGCACTTAATTTTCCTAATGTTTTGGATTGTGCATAAAGCTTGAATGATGAATTCCCAGGATAAAAATCATACTCCGCATTTGTAGAAAATCCATTACACATTCATACAGGCACACTGAATCTGTGCAAAGACATAGCAGTGCCAGCCTACAAGACTATGCTAATTTACTGATAGGAGACTTTCACATACACAGAAAGATCAGGGTAGAGTAAGACACAAGAAGGCAAAACAGGAATAAGTCCCGCTACCAAAAACTTTTTAGAAAAACATGGCTCCATGCTGTTCACGGGTGTGAAATCATAAACTTCAGCCTCTGTCACTCATACAGGGTCTATATTACTAGAAAGAACGCTTAAATGTTCAAATCTGTAAAGGTAGACCTTTACAGATCGAACACTTAAACATTCAAAATAGTAAAAATGTATATAAAAAAACCAAACATGTAGAAAGGGTTTAGGCACGGGGCCAAGCCCCCATGCACCCCCCCACACCCCCGCTACTTAAATATACCAACTTTGAGATCGCATTTCAGTGAACTACTGTGTGGAAATGGGAAATTTCCCATTCTCTACACTGTAGCACAATCCTGGAGTTGGTATATTAAAGTAGGGGGGTGTGGGGGTGCAGGGGGGCTTGCCCCCCTGCTTAAACCTTTTATTTTTCTATTGTGTATTTTTTTTTCATTTTTGTAAAATTTCATTCTCAATTGTTTGATCTCTAAAGGTCGACCTTTAGAGATTCGAACATTTAAGCGGTCAAGCATCTAATATAGAACCCTCATACATGCACATAAAAACCACAGTTTAAACAACACCTGATCACTCCACATGAAATGCACTACCTAGAAATCAATGATTTTAAGTTTCAATATTCTCCCCATCCATGAAAGATTGTCAATGGAATGAAAAGGCCATATAACCTTCTGTATTTGGTGATGTGACAAATATGCAAAACGAGCATGCCAAACATTCAGTCCAAAAATGTACAAACACAAAGGCTGCTATATCACTGAATTGGGAGGGAAGCTTTCATGTAAAGCAAGTCAGTGAAGTACTGAAGGTAGTACAAGACTACAGCAACTGTCTCAAATAAAATCATGCTGTTATACTTCTGAAGATATCGGAAAAGTCTTTTTCACACTACATGAAAGCCATTCAGCCTACGATATGCATGTTCTTAGATATCAAACAGAGTGCCTACATCTTTAACTTGAATACATGTAAACCATTTGTTTTCAACTATTGGGATCCACACTGTGAAACAGAAACTCAGTGGTATGGTACACAATAGGATAACTGGCATTTCTTACATATAAAAAGTACTCTGCTTTACTTGACACCTCACAACACACCTGTTATCCTATGACACAGTACACCCAGCTGACTTATGGTGCAGTTAACACCAAGCCATACCCTATTAGGAAATTCGCCATAGCCATTA
>NC_056728.1:1084293899-1084308542 GCF_019279795.1 Protopterus annectens
TTCATAGTCATAGACAGCTAAAATAAGCTATCTATAAACAATTTAAAAAGTTAGGAGCTGCCTCTAATTCAGGAAGTGGTGGGAATTCTGAACATGCATGTTATTTTTTGTTGGGGGCAGACTACCATCACAACACAGTGGAATCATATTAGCGCCACATTAAAAGTGTGTGTATGTATGCATATATATATATATATATATATATATATATATATATATATATATATATATATAAAATAAAGATATAAATATATATATATATATATATATATATATATATATATATATATATATATATATATATAGAGAGAGAGAGAGAGAGGATTTTTTTTCTTGAAAAATTAAACAAAAATATTCTGAATTAGGGTTGCCACCTTTTCAAATGCCCAAAGTGGGACAACTGTGGTACAAGCATCAGATTTTGCAGCCCAAAACATTCCCACAGCCAGTACAAAGAAAAGAACTTCACTTGTTTGCCTAAATAAAAATCTTAGTTTTGTAGCATTTTAGTTGCCTATTCTGTTTCTTATAACATTTAGGTGTTTCAGATACAGAATAACTACTTTATGCAACTATTACATAAAATATAGGAAATAATTTTGCCCTAAAATCTCAGGACATTTGTCATTTTTACAATTTTTTTGCAGGACACAAATGCCCAAAGAGGGACTGTCCCTCGCAAAGTGGGACAGGTGGTAACCCTATTCTGAATTGTCTCAGTGGAGTAGTTGGGTGCAGATTCAGAAAATATTTAATCCGATATATCTGATCAAATTCTATAAACAAAACAGAAATTACTGTCCACAGCCATTCAAGTTACATGTCCACTGAAAACTTTCAAACATTTGGACAACTCTTAGATGTTTATAACAAACTACTGTGTTTGCTTACAAGTCACACAGAACTCATAATGACTTTGCAACAACTTTTCTTGTTTTGTATTTCTTAGTCATTCTACAGCATCATGTACTTAAAAGATTCAAATGTTCCTACATCACTATTCATAGGATAACAATGTAATGCAGTGAAAAGGATGATGCAGTCTGTCAAAAGTAAAAAATGAATTCAAATTCATTAAATAAATAAATAAGATTTTACTTGCCTACTCAGCATGCCACTTAATTACCCTTCTTACTGCTATTGGAATATTAAACCAAAACAGATACGATGTGTTTGTTTTTTATTGCTGCATGACAACAAATGTGCTACAATACAGATGGGAAAAAATGTTTAACAGTTCCTTCTCAGTTCCAGCAACTCGTTTTATCCACATATCATAGCCTTCAATACTAACTGTCTTTCTTTTCTAATCTACATTTGGCAGACAAGAAAGCAAATGACATAAAATATATTTACAAGTAACACATCTGCACTGTTAGTCCAACTGATGAAGGGAGGGACTGATTTGATGAATCATAAAACGCATTCAACATGAATAGGTTTACCCGAGTATATAGCATTTCAAACATTCCCTACACAAATTTCAATCGTACTTATTTTAGATATACTATAGTTTTCATTACAATACAACACAATATTACTTATGCTGTTAAGTTTGAAAGTGACATCCAATTTGATTTTGTCCCGTGCTCTCATGTAAATAAACACATACACAGTACTCCACTGCAGAATAAATGTAACTTTAAATTTATATCACCTGAAACATTTCCAGCAAAAGTGATCGGCAGGGCAGTGTCCTGATAAAATAGTTTTCCTTACCCAAATGATTATTCTGAAGTTACTACTGCCGTTTTCTTGTTAAAACAAGACAAACCATAACCTAAAAGGATACCGTTTATAAACATGTAAATTCTAAGAATTTCATTGTACTATTCCCGTTTTTAATTTTGTCCCGAAATAGATGTACACTGCGGAATTCTCATCCCAAATGCAGCATATATACTAAAATTAAACACTTGTTTGCCACGGTATTTATCTTTAACAGTAAAATGCATCCGACGAGTAACTGATCTGCAAAGTAACTTGAAGCTAATAATATATGTGATTATTAACAATTATGTAGAAATATATAGCATTTAAGCGCAACACTGTTAAACCAATAAGATGTTACAATTAAGGGGAAGTATTAACAATCTTCGGTTTTCAGACGTTCTTCCAATGTTGCTTGTCTTAGGTGTAACCCAAGACTTAGTCACAAGGCCACATTCCTTTTTCTGCCTGTACTTGACAGTTACATCTTCCATACCTCATACTCAGTGATGGCTTCTGATCTCACAAACTAGGCTTGTCATATTAGATGAAGAAATAAATGCAACTGCAATCCCCCCTGTCACTGATTTGACTTCACCCCATTCTCGGCACACTAAGCACGCTTTTAATATTACGTTTGATCTCAGCCAGTAGTGTTGACACTAACTCTGCAGGCACCACGACTTACACAAGAAATGGCAGACAGCAAATACCTTTCAAGTACTTTAACAAAATTAAATGCTGAAGGCAGGCTAACATAAGTCACAAAGAAATACCCAAAGTATAGAATACTGAGTAGTACTTCTGGAAACATTCATGTAACTCGTACAGCAATGCTTTCGTTCACAATAAACGGTAAACATAACAGTACTACTAATAAATAATATAAAAGGAATACACATGGACACGCTGTTTTAAATACCAACGAATAATTGAAAATTCCTAATATACCTGCCTAAATAATTGGTTACAAATGTCAGGACTTAGCGGCGTACCTAATCAAGGCGACAAACAAACTGAAAAGGAAGGTATTTTTAACTAACCTGAAGTTAGTTTCATAACATAAAAGTTGTAAGTGTTATTCTAGAAAAATAAAACAAGTCAGCAGCAACTTTCTATACAGTTTTTAACTTTCCCTTCACAGTATTTGTAAGTCAGGTAAACAGACTCGTGCAAAAAGCCACTATTATCTAATTCCGCAAATTCTGACGTCCCCAACAAATAAAGCATACATGTCAACATCCTCAGCACCAAAAAGGCCCAACTGCGGTAAAGACGTACTTATGTTTATTATACTTGGGGAAATGAGACAGATTCTTGTGTACAGAATGACATGTACTTAAGGAAAAGAAAACTAAAAACAAAATATACTTTACCATTGCAGCATGTCGTAACTACTTCTGGTGAAGAAAGCGCAGCGACCGGGTGAGAAGTCACACGGGATTTCTGCCCTCCCCTCGAGGTGTTGAAAAGTAGAGCCTGAAGGTGTTGGGAGTTGTCTCCAAGTGCGCCAAAGGTGGGGGTTGGCGAGTGGTGACACACGAGCGAAAGGGAGGAGGTAAGTTAGCGATGAGCGGCAAATGAGATAACCCGGGTAACGTGCGACGCTCACACAACTAAACGGTTGTTGACGAGACGCGGACTTTGGGCAGGGGATCAAATTAAGCAGCGATTTAGGTATGTACTGATGGCTGGTTGATGCTGTATAAGGGCTTGAAGATGCCACACTCGCCTCTGTTAAAACTATGACCTGAAAGCAGCTAGTAGGTACTTTTCTTGAAGGCAGAAGTTGATGAGAAAGTGCAGGAGGGGTAACGGTGAAACGGTCGCACGCAAATTCTTAGGAATGTGCTGGCAGTTGTTCTCCTTCACAAATCCTTTACTATGTTCTTGTTGCTACTCTGCCGAAGGCATTCGAGCACATGAAGGCTAAGGAAACACAGAAATGACCCCCATGAAGTAAAAGTTTGCGGCTGCCTGAGATAATTTAACTGTTGCGAGTTTTGGTTTAAATAAGGATTGCTTGTGATTTGAGGTATTTTAGCCTGCTTTGCCGTCACGGTGTAGGTTTGCAGGGTAAAGAGTCACATCTGTGTGTGACACTGAGCCAACTGAACTAACCCTGCCCTGGAGACTCAGAAAACACACAGTGCTGTACTTCATGCGTTTCACTGCTTGGACGTGACGCTGTGAAACTGAGTATGTGGAAACACAACTAGTATAGTTATGTATACTTACATAAAAGTCGCTTACCTGCTGCAGACGTTGCAATAATTTAGGATCTTAATAGGTATTGAAAATGTTTTATCAATGTACTTGAATAAAACGTGCATGTTTTATGATTTGCAGTAGATGATGTGATACAGATACAAGTTTTTTTTTTTTATACCGTCATTGAGCTTCATGACATATTGTATTAGTTTTGGCAGTTAGACTCACAGGCTTATCCCCTACCCCACCCCAAAAAGTACATTTTGCAATTTCAGACTCTGCCCTCATTCCATTTTCTGGCTGATTAAAACACAAAGTTTACATCTGCATTATAACTTTCAACTTTTTTTTGTTAGGACTTGAGGACAAAACCTGAGTTACCAAGGAGAATGGCACAGAATTAAAGGATATTGCTGACATACATAAAGCTGGTTAGTATCTGGAGCATTTCTAAAATACAGCTGCAGTCCCACTGGTATTGGCATGCCAAACTAGTTGCTCCTTCTGGTTCATAAAGGATGGGAAGGGGTGAGACCTGGGTAAGTTTGTGGTTTCCCATGTATTTCCTGTATATTAGGTTGGAATGCAGTGAGGGAAGTATCTTGTTTTACAAAAGCAAGAGTTTGTTTCAACATGGCTCTCAACTTTCCATCTCCAAAATGAGGAATACTGCCTCTCGTATTGTGGAGCAAATGGACACAATATGGAGCACCTGCAAGCAGCTTGCTAACAACTTCATTTAAGAAGCTCAAAAGATGGTTAAAATGTGCCACTTTGTACTTGTAAAACTTTCTTTTGATGAATTAATATGGTTCAGTATTATTCCTAATGAATATCTGTTAAAACCATTCCTAATGCTGAACATGTGACGGACCTTTTCATTATGGAACTACAGGAAGCATAGACTTTAAGATCCGGACTGGGAAATGCTCATCATAATGAGGTACACAAGTGGTGCGGTTCCATTTATTTGGGAAAAGTATCTGTCATGATAGCAAGGCTGTAGCTACACATACGCAGTGTACTGAAATAACATTTTCCTGAGAATCTCTCTCTATCTTTATTATTTAAAGAGCACAGAATCTTTAGAATTGGATAACATAATGTGTACTGCACAGAGCTATATAAAACATGTTTACCTGTTCGGAATGTAATTCTAAAAACCATACCTTATGGTTATGTTGTCTGAATCCCACAAAAGTGCCTAGGTCTGTAATGATAGTGTCTCTTATGGAGATGTTCTTTATGTAGTAGGTGTGCAAGGGTTACCGTTTAAGTGCATAGTGCTACATTTTTTGACATTCAGCTTGAGACCATGATCCTAACGGCACAAGTTTGCTTTTAAGTTAGACTGTCTTTGAGGATATGAGAGTCTTCAGGGGAGCTGATGGCAGCTTTAAACTTGCAGTTGTCCCCAGTCTTTGTAAGTTTAAGGGCTTCAATGTCTGTTTTGACAGCAGAGAAATGCCAACTACAAATAGGTCCAGAACTGGACCCTGTGATACACCACTAGTTTTCTGTCTCTTGGAGGACAGCATGACACCAACTCTAATAGAGTGTGATCTACCAGTAAGCTAGTTGGCAATCCAATGTGTTACACAGGGAATTGTATTGAATTTGACAAGTTTGCCTGTCATGCCACAGTGGAGTATAGTGTCCAAGGCCTTAGTTAAATCAAAGCAAGCTGTTTACGTGGCGTTAGCTCATTGAGTACATCTTTGACTCATTCAAAGAAGTCCGCTAGATTAACAGGTGTGATCTACCCTTTACAAAGCTGACTTTGTTTGGGTGTAAGGATTGTAGGTTCCTTGTATCTTCATTGATGAAGTCCATAATGACACATTCCATCTCCTTTCAAATTGTGCTGTGGAGGCTTTTAGGTTTATAGTTGCCAATGTATGTGGTATGGCCTTCCTTGTGAAGGGGCATTACGACAGGCTGTGGTTGGATAGTGTGTGGAGGATGTCCTATAGGAGCATTTCATACTGACCATAAAACAGCCCGATGTGTTGTCTGAACTTGTACAGCTGTTTTTGGTCTTGGAGAGTGCTTTTAATTTCTTTTTCAAGGTAATTTCTGTGTAGTGGGTATAGACTCCTCTAATTTTTTTTTTTTTTTTTTTGAGAAATTTGGAATTGACAGTGGGGGAATTTGGAGTTGAATTTATCTGACAGAATGTCAACTATATCCTTGAGGTATGAATGGGTGATACCATTTTAAGATACATTAATAACTAGTATTTCTGATGTTCTTTACATCTTTAAAGAATGCCTTTGCTGATATAGCACTTTTTGCTTCATAATTAACTTTGTAGGATTTGATCTTATCTTCCAGTTCTTAACTCTTGAAGCATGATTTTAGCATGCTTGAGATTTTTATTCTTTTCTTTAAAGATATGAGCTTTTCCTTTTGTGTTGGTTTCTGGACAGGATTCCACAGAGGGGCTTGTTTCTAAACTTGGTGTCCTATTTGTGATGAATAGGAGAAGCTTTTGTGCAATACTTTATATGTAGGCATAAAAGTGCTATGTGTGGTGGTACTTCCTGTAATATCTTCAAGGGATGGTGCACTACTGACCTTTTGATAAGATAAGATAAGACATTACTGAGTGGGTATGGTTCATGTTTTTAACAAAATTGTATATTTTGCAATGGATAAAGTACATGTTAAGACAGTGTCAAAGTTTGTGAAATGTCCATGCAGAATAATTAAGTGGTATAGCAAACCATAGCTTCAGACTCCCCCACAAATTGTATACATGTGTTTTTGTTTTTTTTTCTCAGCTTATCAATGCTCCAAGGTACAGCAAAAATCTTACCTGCCAATCCACCTTAGACTGGATTCTAGTATCTCACCCTGCCACTTACCCCTCTTCTGGTACACTGTTAGGAACTCTACTAATTTTTGTCAGTGTAAATTCAACAATCTCATACAGGAAGTAGACTGGTCACCCCTGAAGCAACTACCCCGTAGTGATACTGTACTATTCTTTAATAACACCTTCCTTCACATACTTAATACACCAGTTCCCATTCGTATGAAAAGAATCATAAATAACTCCGCACCATGGCTCTCTAAGGAATGTAAACACCTGATTAAGCAAAGGGACCTAGACTGGTCAACCTGGAAGCAAAAAAAAAGGAACAAAATCATGTTAATTTCAAAACCCTATGTAACAAAGTGACAAAACTAATCAGAGGTTATCATCATCTTTTGGCTTTTCCCGTTGGGGGTCGCCACAGCGGATCATCTCTTTCCATTTCTTCCTATCCTCTGCATCTTGCTCTGTCACACCAACCGCCTGCATGTCCTCTCTCACCACGTCCATAAACCTTATCTTAGGCTTTCCTCTTACCTGGCAGCTCCATCCTTGGCATCTTTTTCCCAATATACCCATCATCCCTCCTCAGCATATGTCCAGACCAACGCATTCTCGTCTCTCTTGCTTGTCTCCAAACTGTCCAACATGAGCTGACCCTCTAATATACTGATTCCTAATCCTCTTCATCCTAGTCAGCCCGAGTGCAAATCTTAACATCTTTAACTCTGCCACATCCAGCTCGGACTCCTGCCTTTTCATCAATCCCACCATCTCCAAACCATATAACATAGCTGGTCTCACTACTCTCTTGTAGACTTTCCCTTTCACTCTTACTGGTACCAGTCTGTCACAAATCACTCCTGACACTCTTCTTCACCCATTCCACCCTGCCTGTACTCTCTTCTTTACCTCTGTTCCACATTCACCATTACTCTGAACTGTTGATGCCAAGTACTTAAACTCGTCCACCTTTACCAACTCTACTCCCTGCATCCTCACCATTCCTCTACCCTTCCTCTCATTTACACACATATATTCTGTCTTGGCCCTGCTGACCTTCATTCCTCTGCTCTCTAGAGCATATCTCCACCTCTCCAGAGTCTCCTCAACCTGATTCCTACTCTCACTATAGATCACAATGTCATCTGCAAACATCATAGTCCACGGGGCCTCCTGCCTGATCTCATCTGTCAACCTGTCCATCACCACTGCAAATAAGAAAGGACTCTGAGCTGATCCTTGATGTAATCCCACCTCCACCTTAAACGGATCTGTCACTCCCACTGCAGTCCTCACCACTGTCACACTACCCTCGTACATATCCTGTACCACTCTTACATACTTCTCTGCCACTCCCGACTTCCTCATACAATACCACAACTCTTCTCTATGCACCCTGTCGTATGCTTTCTCCTAGTCTACAAAGACACAATGTAACTCCTTCTGACCTTCTCTGTATTTCTCCAATAACACTCTCAAAGCAAACATTGCATCTGTAGTGCTCTTTCCTGGCATGAAACCATACTGCTGATCACTAATCATCACCTCCCTTCTTAACCTAGCTTCCACTACTCTTTCCCATAACTTCAAGCTGTGACTGATCAATTTTATCCCTCTGTAGTTACTGCAGCTCTGCACATCACCCTTATTCTTAAAGATAGGTACCAAAACACTTTTTCTCCACTCGTCAGGCATCCTCTGACTTTCCAAAATTTCATTAAACAATCTAGTTAAAAATTCCTCTGCCATTTCTCCTAAACACCTCCATGCTTCCATTTATGTCATTTGGGCCAACAGCCTTTCCATTCTTCATCCTCTTCATAGCTGTCCTTACTTCCTCCTTGCTAATCTGTTTCACTTCCTGATTCACTATCCCCACATCATCCAACCTCTCTCTCTCTCTCTCTCATTCTCTTCATCAACCTCTCAAAATACTCTTTCCATCTACTCAGCACACTCTCCTCTCTTGTGAGTACCTTTCCCTCACTAACCTTTATCACCCTTACTTGCTGCACATCTTTCCAAGCTCTGTCCCTCTGTCTAGCCAATCGGTACAGGTCCTTTTTCTCCCTCTTTAGAGTTCAATCTCTCATACAACTCTCCGTATGCCTTATCCTTGGCTTTCGCCACCTCTCTCTTTGCCATGCGCCTCATCTCCTTATACTCATGTCTACTTTCTTCATCTCTTTGACAATCCAACTTCTTCTTCGCCAGCCTCTTCCTCTGTATACAACAACCCCAGTAAATTTTGGCACTCCATATCTTCTCTACTTTAACCCTGGAAGAAATGGAGAGCACACCCTGATACCCCTCCATCACAGATAGCTGAAGACTTTAACAAGCACTTCATAAAATCAGTTTCAGACTTATTAACTAACACCCCTAATGCTGGACCCCCCCCCCACCCTTCAACCTATTCAGACACCGACCCCAGGCCATCAACTACTTCTAATCCTGTCATTGCTAACCCCCCTACTCAACAAAATGTCATACAAACCCCATTCTCATTTCAGCCCATACCCACTGCCGCCATTAAGAAACTGCTACAAAAACTAAAACCCTGCTCTACCTCCACTGACAATCTCTCCTCATACTGGCTGCTAACTCAGTCGCCTACCCAATCAGTATCTCACATCACCCCCATCCACAAAGGAGGCAACTTTTTTGATCCATCCAATTTCCATCCTATATCCATCTTGTTACCCATATCCAAAATTCTTGAGAGAGGTATCCATCAGCAGGTAACGCAATATCCATTGCAAAACAATCTTTTAACCAAAACCCAACATGGCTTCCAACTTAGCCACAGCACAGCTACAGCCCTATTATCCTTTACAGACACCGTGAACAAGGTCAGAGATGCAGGATGCCATACAGCCTCAGTATTCCTTGATCTCTCCAAGGTCTTTGACACAGTGTCTCACCCCTTACTTTTGAACACCCTGTCTTAACTTAGGCTTCTCACATAATGCAGTAAAATGGTTTTGGCTCTACTCCAGGATCGTAAACGAGCAGTGAAATGGTCCAACGAACTCTCACCCTTTCTCCACAACCCTACTGTAGTCCCCAAAAGCTCCATCATAGGACCCCTACTTTTCAACATTTTCACAAACAACTTTCACACTGCCTCTCACCCTAGGACCCTCATTCAATATGCTGATGATTCCACCATAATCTGCACTGCTCAGTCACTACCAGTACTACTCTCAAGTCCTTTACTGTAGTCGAATCCTGTCTAAGAAATGCCCAACTCTTTCTTAATCCAAAGAAGACAAAACTAGTACTCTTTCACATCAAAAACACTTCCCCTGTCACTGATCATTTCAACATCCTTGCATCTGACAACACTGCCATAGAAATAGTGCAGGAAACCAAACTTCTAGGTGTTATCATTGACCATAAACTTTCATTTGACCTGCATATAGCAAAATATAAAGAAAACTCCTCAAAAACTGACTGCTATGTAGAAACAAACATGTATTTACTGCAGCAACCAGAACTACCCTCGCAAAAAACATTTGACTTCCCTCCCTTCTTTATGGTGCCCCTATCTTAACTAACTTACAAAATTCTACCCTAAGCAAGTTGGAACAGTGCTACAACAAAGTTTGCCACAAACTCTAAATATCACACACCACTGTAAACCACTCCTAGAATTAAACTGGCTTGAGATGCCCAACCAATTTGCCTTTATTCAGCTATCCACCTTGCACAGCCTTATATTCAAGCCTGTTGCCTGCCATGCACTAGCCAGTCTAATCGCACCTTACACACCAAATCGATCCCTGCGATCAGAAGACAAAAATCTGTTAGCTATCCCAAAACACATAAGAAAACCTGGTCACTCTCTGTATTCATACTCTGTCTTTATACTTTGGAATTCACTACCTCTAGCTACCAGGCCTATACCTGGCCTAACCTATTTCAAAGCCTCTTTAAAAAAATCACCTCAAAAATACATGACTCTGCTCCTACATAAAGCCTGGCCTAACCTATTTCAAAGCCTCTTTAAAAAAATCACCTCAAAAATACATGACTCTGCTCCTATATAAAGCCTGGCCTAACCTATTTCAAAGCCTCTTTAAAAAAAATCACCTCAAAAATACATGACTCTGCTCCTACATAAAGCCTGCATCATTAACTTTCTGGCTGCTGTTTTCCTAACTGAAACTAACATTCTATTTTGCATGTAATATAACAGTCAATGTCACACATTTCACTGCCTACAATTTTTTTTGACACTATACATCATGTTTGAGTGACCATTATCACCTGTAATGTTTTACCTGTACAGAATTGTCTAGCTGTGTAGCAATATATTGCAACATCTTGTAGCAATTTGTTCCTTCAACTTACTTTTTGTACAGTATTTCTAATGTAATCTTTACTGGATTGTACTGTATACGGGGCTTTTCCCGGGCCTCTGAAAATGGGTTCTGTAGATCCAGTCAGGCAACTCTGGTAAACAAATGTCAAATAAATGATACTTTGCACATTTTTGTAAAAGGCAACATCATACATCGACAGTTTGTATCATGTAGCTGAACACCAATTGTGTGAAATAATACTTTTACTGTTTGATGTGCTTCTAAGTGTTACTCTACTGGTCTTTTTACCTCTGTAAGTGGATGTAGCCGGAGTACAGATGTCTCTAAATATATTGCACCTTGTCATGGCCATCTATACCCATGCAGAGACTGGGAATGTAGGTTGCATTCCCTGCTTAAAGTAGAATTTTACACATTTTCTATTTAACATCTGTAGTAGAGCAGGTTATGACATTATTGACATCTGTAATCAGGCTAGGGTGAAACAGTAAACATTTTTTGGAGGGGGAATAATTGAGTTTTTAATACTTTGACTGCTTGAAAGCCATAGATAGGATATACAAGAAGAAGAAAAATAAATAAATGTTTCTTTAGAAGACTTGGTAGTTTTCTGTTATCGGGGCAACACTTTTTTTTTAAACGTGGTTGTTGAACTCCAAATCCAGTTACTTGTCATGTCTTTTTGGTATTAATATAACCAGATGTGTGTGAAAATTGTTTTACTTGATATTTAAAATAAAAAGAAGTTATTTTTAAATTTTACACACACATGGTTAAAAGACCAGTTAAGGCACTGGATTTGAGCTGAACTATCATGTTTAAAGTGTTTCCTTCCAACGCACCAAACAGAGAAACAAAAAATAAGAAATAAAGCAACTTTGGAAAATGTAGGGTTTTCTCTTTTCTTAAAATTGTAATAATATGCTTATATTTGCCCTAAGAGAAATTGCAGTTAACTCTCTCCCTTTAAAGTGTGTTACTGTAAATCTCCTGCATGCAGCTCTAATGTGTCCAACTCATGACCTGATTGGCTATCACAGGTAACACCTCTGTCACTCCCCTCCCCATTCATCTCGCTGGCATTTATTTATTTTTAATAACAGTAAGATTTAGAAGTAATGAAGGAAAATAAGGGACATGTATATTAGTAGTGTAAACTTGAGCCAGCCATTGACACGTTGAGAGAATGGAACTTCCTAACCACGCTTAATTCCATTGTCAGGGAAACCCTTTGAAAGCAGTAGCTGCTGCTTTTTTTAAAAAAAAAAAAAATTCCCATAACGTTCCATGTTTGTCCTTGATCTCGCCTTCCGTCTTGCTGGTTGGGTTCGGAGCTGATCCTCTGCTCTGACTCTGCTGCATTCTAAAGCTGAGAGATTTCACTGTCTCGAGGCTAGACTCTCGCAACATGCCTAGCGAGAGTTGCCCAGATCTCATTTGTGATGACCCATAACACTAGACTGTAATGTGCAAATATAGATAGACATGTATATAAATATACGTGTGTGTGTGTGTGTGTGTGTGTGTGTGTGTGTGTGTAGATATATATAATCTATCCCACCAAAGTCTAGCCAACTCATAAGGCAGGAAGGGAATCGCAACCTATGCATCCAAATGATGGATAATTCCTTTCGATCTCCCAAGAGGGGGAAGGAGGGTGGGATGCAAGAAGGAAGGTGAGATCAAGGACAACAAACGTGGAATGTTATGGTGAGTACATAACTTCTTTGTTGTCCCTATCTTGCCTTCCTCCTTGCTGGTTGAGACCATGTTCCCAGCACCTTCTTCTTAGGTGGCTCAATGGAATAGACTTTTCAGGACCATGGAACCAAAGGATGCCCTGTTCCGGGAGGCCACATCAACTTTATAATGAATGATGAAGGTATGGAGTTTAACCCATGTAGCTCCTGCAAAAATTGAGTCTAAAGGCAGTCAGGCCTGAAAGGCAGTAGAGGTAGTTCCTGACAGCTGCTTGTTCTGTCAATTATAGACATAAGCGATGGTGTCTGAAAGCCATTTCGATAGAGAACTTCATTCGCAAAAGTAACTTTCTGTTTTCTGCAAAGGATACAAACAATTGGTCAAATTTTCTGAATTCTTGTGTCCTGTGCAAGTAAAATGTAATGGTCTATGAACATCCAGTAGGTGGAGTTTATATTCTGCCTTGTTGCCATGATTAGGGAAGAATGCAGGTATTCCTATTTGATTCAGATTGAACTCTGAGCAAACTTTTGGTAGGAAGGAGGGGTTGGTTCTGAGAGAAACTCTATCTTTATGAAAAATTAAGTAAGGGGGGGGGGTGATTGGATAGAGCTTGTAATTCTGATACCGTCCTAGCTGAGGTAATGGCAGTCAAGAAGATAGTTTTAAAAGTCACGAGTTTCAGAGAACAAGTATTAGCCAGTTCGAAAGGAGGAAGAATGAACACAGCTAGAACTAAATTTAGATCTCAAGGAGGAAGTGTTGTCTTATGGGGGGGTCTCGAGGAAATTGCTCCCACATGAAAGTTGGAAATAGCAGCCAGATGAACTCTGATAGTTGCTGGTGCTGCTCTTTTGTTAAAGGTTTCAGGGAGAAATTTGAGGATCTTTGTAATAAGTGCAGTAAAAGGGTCAATACTATTTTTTTGGATGTCCAACAAGAGAACCACTTCCATTTGCCAGTATAAAGTTTTTTCGTTGAGGATTTGTGAGAGGAAATTAAAATAGGTTGTACTTCTGGGGAGATGTCAGGAAGCTTGGCTAAAATGGGAAGTGGAGGAACCAAGCTGCCAGCTTGAGTGTCTGTATGGAAAGATGGAGCATACCCGACTGATGCACCAGAAGATCTGGAACTGGTTCAAGGATCCAAGGCTCCTCCTGGAGATGGGACCATAAGAAGGGGAACCATATCTAACAAGGCCAGTAAGGGGCAATGAGTATTAGTTTGCAACCCAATTATTTTGTTTTGTGAAGAACTCTGGGGGGAAAAAGAATAAAGAAGTCCTGGGCACCAATTGTGAACAAGTGCATCCCTGGGTGACTGTCCTGGTGGGGGTCTAGGGTGAAATAGCTACTGCATTTGGTATTGATGGAGGTGACAAAAAGGTCGCAGTGAGGCTGGCCCCATTTGCAAAAAATTTGGTTTGCAATATCCTGCTTCAGGGACCACTCGTGAGTCATAAGGATAGCCCTGCTTAGCTTGTCTGCTATCACGTTGGATTTCCCCTGAATGTGCGTCGCAGTCGGAAAGCATTGGGAAGACATTTCCCACTCCCATACTCTTAGAGCCTCTTGACACAAGGGGTAGGATCTGGTTCCACCTTGCTTGTTGTACCACACTACTGACATGTCTGTTTGAATTGCGATCGTCCCCGTAGGTAGAGAGCCCTGTAGTGCTTGCAACCCCAGGAGCACCACTTTCATCTCTAGGACGTTGATGTGCAAGTTGTACTCGTGTTGTTGCCAAGTTCCTTGAACAGCCTGTCCCAGATAATGCCCCCCCACCGACATGTCTGTTTGAATTGCGATCGTCCCCGTAGGTAGAGAGCCCTGTAGTGCTTGCAACCCCAGGAGCACCACTTTCATCTCTAGG
>NC_056728.1:1084309042-1084365054 GCF_019279795.1 Protopterus annectens
TTTTTTTTGCATTAAAAGTTACAGAATAGTATAGTAAATTAATAGAGAGTGATCATGAAAGAGTTAATTATCTGTTAATGAGTATGAAAAGACATAGTTATGTGTTAATGATTTGAAATTTTGATTTTATAGGATTCAGTCTTATAAACTAGTAAGCCAAATATTGCTATAGTAGAGTTTATCCAGTGTTAAAGATTATTTATCTGTTACCTGTTTTAACTTACCTGGAACTCTTGAATGGGCAGACAAGGAAGGGAAGAATGCAGGCAGGTTATGTGCACAGAGGAGTAGTAATCCAGATTTTTGCCTCATATTTTCAGATTGCTTCTCATAAATTTGTGTTTTTTCTGGCAGATCATTGAAGACTGAAGTTGAGTTTTATACTTCATATCCTCAGAAAATGCATACTAATGCAAACAATATTGCTCTATCCACTTTCTAAGGAGGTCAGGGAATGTATGTGTGTGTCATACCTCTCAACTGTACAGATTTTCAAGAGGTGGAGGTATGTGTGTGTGTGTGTGTGTGTGTGTGTGTGTGTGTGTGTGTGTGTGTGTGTGTGTGAGAGAGAGAGAGTGAAATGCCCTTTTTAGAGTTAGCAGGTGGAATTTATTTTCAAGGAATTGTGAGTCTCAAGGGAAGAGAAGTTTGCTACTGCTCATGCTAAGTCTGCTTAAAATGTGCAACTGTTTTGTTTAGCAAATGGTATCACTAGTGTGGTGTAGCATTTCAAAATAGTCTTAGTAGCACAGCAGGTAGCATACTTGCATCTTGATGTAGAGGGCTATAGGTTCTATTCCCAGCGCATATAGATTTGTATTTTAAGGGGGTGGAGTGTTGCAATCCTAAGTGTGTCCTCCTTTGGATGAGCTGCCTAGTAACTATGAACCTGTGTTTCTGCTTGCCACTTATTTCTGTTGCAATATACAAGCTTAGCATCTTTTTTAAATGTAACCTAGGCAATTTATTGTTTAAGGGCAGCAGGCACTGAATTTGTAGATGAAACACTGAAATATAAAGTTGTTTTCTAGCAACAATTTCTCCATTAGTTTCACATCTCTTTAATGTGAAATTATTCAGATGACTTACTTCTGCAGAGATTGTCCATATTGACTGATATTGGTGAATTGTAATGATAGATGTTTAAGTGGCCTTTTATGGTTGAAATGTTCTGAACTGGGCAATTTGTCATTATTGGTTCATATGTGTTTCATTGCTTACTGGAAAAAATGTTCAAAACTAAACTATACAACACACTGTAAGTGGTGCTATATTAACAAGGGATATAATTAATTTATTATATATTATAATTAATGCAATCAGGAAGGTGAATTAAAGCAGTTATGCATGGTTCTGAAATATGTGCAAGGGTCCTATGATTTGAAAACAGTCCAAAGGTAAACTTAACCTGCCATTGGCCAGATTAATTTTCTTTGAATGTGGGTTTCAATGCTGTTTCAGTGAATGCGAGTTTCAAAGGTAGAGAAGTTTTAATGCTAAGTCTGTTTTCATTGCAAGACTATTGCTTTGTTTAAGTTTAGCAAATGTCTGTCAGTGTTTGTGCTATAAAATAGGAGGTTACTAGGCTATTGGCCCTGAGGCCCTAAAATTTGAAATAAATGTAAATTAAAACCAAATATCTGTAATCATTGTAGAAGTAAAGCATAAAACAATATGCACACAGAGTTTTGAACAGTGGGTATGGCAACTGGGGAGAAATAGCCAAGTAATGGGATACTGGAATGGCTGTGTGTGAGGAGGGGGGGGTTGAAGGGTTGGGAGTGGTGCTTTGAAGGGGTTGGGGGTGGTGCTCTGGGTTTGCACCCCCTGCAAAAAATCCTGCAGGCTCCCTTGCTCATATATCTGGTCATTTCCCCTTCACATTGTGGTTTATGAGCAGGTTTGTTGTCACCCATTCCTGGATTTGCAGGCAGGGCTAGTATGGGCACACAGAGTTTCAGACTTCACACACTTCATGGCGTCTATGCTTTTACCCCCTCTGTTATTCTATCATCTTCCTTACATTATGCATGCAATATCTGATAAGTATCCCTCTAGTTATCACTTCATCCCAGCAGTCTTTAGGGGTTGGTCCACAGTTCATGCAGTAGGACATGCTGGACATGCTACTGGGATTTATCAACATGGCCTTACATTTGTGTTCTGTGGAGTGTGTTATGTCATTATTTGGGACTCCATGAGATAACATATATTGGTAGTATGGGTGAGACACAGTCCTTTGACAGAGGACTGTAGGCTAAGGACACACCTGCATGGGACACCTCTTCAGCATGCTGCATTCTGTGGGTATTCCCATACAGAAGTTGTGGTCATATTGTAC
This sequence comes from Protopterus annectens, assembly GCF_019279795.1. Lineage (NCBI taxonomy): Eukaryota > Metazoa > Chordata > Ceratodontiformes > Protopteridae > Protopterus > Protopterus annectens. The sequence continues at coordinate 1,084,311,384 of NC_056728.1, forward strand.
TCATTCCCAACAGCAGGGATATGACCTGTGATGAACCTGTGGCTGATGGTGGGGTGAGCTGAGTGCACGTGTGCTAAGGAAGCTTCTTGTAGCTGACTCACAGATGTACATGGAGAATTCCCCTTATGCTGGCTGGTGTGGGGACATCAGTTGTTAGTATTTCATAACTGTGCCTTTTGTGATCTGCCAGTGTTTGGCCAGACTACATCGGTATTCCATACTACAAAGACAACTAATGTGCTGCTAACCTGTAAGTACAATTCCAAAGGTGTGTCCATTTGACAGTAACATTTTATAGACTGTTTAGGGTACTTCCACCTGTGTACTGTGTGTGTATATCTGGGCCTACATTCATGCCATATCCATCTTTCAGATGGTGACAGATATTACATCTGAAAAATTAGTATGGATTACTGCTGGATTGGGTCTTGCTGGGATGCATTGTGTTTGGCACTGCAGTTGTCAGAACTTGGCCCTGTCAACAGTACTGGCCATAGGCCACTGGGACACAACCCTCCATGCTGACCACTTCCACATAATATGCAACACACAGAGCCCTGCATATTGTACACGTGCAACAATCTATACTGCTAATTTGGCCTGCTTGGGTAATCTGTGCTTCACTATTATACCCACACGTACATGTTACTACATTTCTACTTATGATTTTTTTTTTTGGGGGGGGGGCACACCTGACAATTGTAAACATTTGCTATGACTGTACTGGTATTTCAGGTTAGCTTCCATTTCAATCTGTATTCTGACCTATCATGCAGTCTAGAGGCATATCAGTGTAGTGCAGATCTTAGGTTTTATTGACCAACATTTCAGTTTCAGACTTCTTACCCTTCAGAACGAACATCCAACTGCCTGACCTGTTGCAGTCTGTGTAGGTCTGGAGGGGGCTGTTCTCCATTGCCATCAATCAGAGGCCTTATCACAGCATTTATTTGTGGTCATCTACACCTGTCCTGCTCGCTGAGACTGTTGTTGGGTATATGAGCCTCACTGACATGCATGTATGTGTCCTATGGACACACATTTGGCCCAGCACATGTCCTGCAGTGGGATTTGTCACCTTGTCTAGTACTGCCTATGTTGACACCAGTATTTGTTATGGATTTCATGCTGCCTATATAGATGTCTATCTGCTGCCATCCCTTTCAGCCACCCAATTCCCTTGCATGCTCACATCTGTACCAGATACAAGTAGCAGAACATGCTACTCCATTCGACAATTGCTAGGGAGAGTGACGTACCTTGTGGCTGTGCCAGTATTGAGGATGGTGCTGGAAGGCTATGTCAGATGCACATAGTACACTCACTATACATGGTTAAGCACAAGTAGTGTCATGTTTGGCATCCCTTTTACTGTATGTGTGAGTCAGAGAGAGGTATCATTCCCTGGGTTCCTACCGTCTCACTGTATGTGCTATGCATTTGCCTCTTTGCCAAAGCCTGGGCATACTGGGCATGCCTCCTTCTGCCTACAGGGGGAGGTGCAGGTTGTTCCTCCTCTGTAGTTTGTACCTGGTACCAGCCTTGGCAATGGCAGGGGGCTGTGTGGCCCTGCCCCCATGCTGTTCCTGCTGCAGCTGTTTCCGCAGGATCATATTGTTGTGTAGCATGGCACATACAATGAAAATTTGGGTACATGTAGCTGGAGAGTACTGCAAGGACCCAAAAGATATGTCCAGGCACTGGAACAGAGACTTGAGCATCCCAAACACACACTCTATTATGATTCTCATTTGTGCATTTGCCATTATGGAGTTCTTGTTTGGGTGTGTGCATTTCTGATGGGTATCATCAGCTATGGCTCCAGTGTGTAACCAGCATCCCCCACTAGGTGGCCATATGGGATGTAAATCAGTAAGCTGCATCATATGCCAGATGTGGGAGTCATGATAGCTTTCAGCACACACATTCATTAGAATGCCCTGGGCATCGTACATGACTTGGCAGTTGATGGAGCGGAAGCCCTTGCGTTTTATGTAGACGCTAACATGCTCATGGGGTGGTGCTTTTGATGTGTATGCAGTCTATAGTGCCCACTACATCAGGGTATTCTGCTATTTGGTGGAAGAGACGCATATTGCTGGTCAATGCCTCATGGGTGTTGTGGAAATATATGTGCTGATATGGCATCCAGGAACTGTTGGAGTACCCTGGATGTTGATACCGGTGAGATCCCCATGATATCCCCATTTGGCCTTTGGAAGGTACCTGTGGCTAGTATTCTTAAACCTACATATACCTTGGTATCCACTGGGATGGGTTCCCCTCTGTTGGTTGTGTGTGTGAAGCGTGGCCAGCACAGCTCAACAATTTGCTGTAGGAGATCCCTGTCCAGCCTACAGTGCTCCACTATCTCCATGTAGCCCCTGGTAGGTTACCCTGGGACTGTACACTTGGATCTCCTCACTGTGGGTTAGTCATCAATATTCTCATCCTCACCACCCTCAGCCTCTTCCACATATTGATTTATGAGAGCAAAAGCAGCCCCTATCATTTTGTTAGGTCAAATTTCCCTGTTTGTGTACATCAGTGGTGTACAGTTTGTGGGAAAAACCAGAGTGAAAGGTGTTTGCATAGTTTATAATTTGTGTGCTGGGCTGGGCTGCTGCCTGTGTAATTGGGTGATTCTGATAAATTTCATCTGCCTGCTATGCTAGTTCTCCTTGATTACCTTCCTATTTCTGTTTTCCCTTCCCATTCCCTTCCTGTTTAAGCCCAGAGGCACGCCACGCAAACACATTGCTCAGATGTGAACAGAGCTGCTATTTCCTGGTTTATTTATTTATTTTTTGTTTATAACCCGGTGTGTGGCAATGCACAACTGTTTAGGTAATGTAAATACTGCTAGGCAGCTTCAGACACACCCCCCTCCTTAGCTAAGGGCAAACACGGGCCATAAAGCTCCAATAAGCTTACAGCATGCATAACACACCCCATATGAAGTCATCTTGCTCTTAGGCTTACACCATGGTATTACTGCACCTACATGGTTGGGTGTAAGCTAGCACCGAGGAGAAATCTGTGAAAAAGTATAATTCCCCTCATTTGCATAGCAGTGACTGCTAATGTATGGTTACAAAACCAACATTCAGCCTTCCCCCTAAGCAACCACTACTCCATGGTCTTGTGTTATGCATGCCATTGACTATTATGGTAAAATGATGATTTTGGTTTAAAAGCTTATTTCCAGCTTGTTTTATTATTTTCGGGATGATCCGGTTTGCACACCGCTGCCCTACACTTAAACGGCTGAAATCGGCCAAAAAATGTATTTTTTTTTATAATTTTGAAACTAATTTTCATGCCTATGGCCATATATCTGGCCTTTGGCATGCCTAACCCTTATAATACATGTTTTTTTTATGAGCCATCATGCCTCCATTTTGTAGTTTGCAGAAATGTATTCAGCTACTGGCTAAATACATTTCTGCAGTCTACACTATTCCTGTACAGATGCCTTCCTGCTTCATGGATCACTAATTCACCTCATTTGCATGGTTTTCCCCAGCAAATGAGGTAATAAGCACACAGGGGCTGTATCCATGCAGGAGCACTTGTGCATGTCCCGGGAGCTCATTCCTGGCTTGCACGTCAGCCATATTGCCTGCAGCAGCTCTTGCACTATTCCTGCACGCCGTGCAGATCTTGCTGAATCCTGGGGAATGTTTTACAGTTCCTCACTTACAAAGTTAATAGCAACCTTTTTACAACTACCTTAGCTGTTGGTGCATTGCTGTGCAGCAACTGACAGGCTGCAGAACATTTATTGTTCATTTTGAAGTTTATTTTCTAATGTGATTTTAGAAAGATGGAGCATATTTAGTCAGTATTAACTGTGCAAAACAATAATTTAAGACAGTTTAATAATGAGCTTGCGATATTTGGATTGTTCTAAAGGTCTTATCTCTGCTTCTTGCCTTCTACTAATAAATAAGTTGAATAACCAGATGCTCCTTTAATTTACTGATTAAACAGCCAAATGGCTAAGTGAGAACTAGGGCTGAAAAGCATTTTTCAAAAAACTTCACTATGCAAGTGAGGCAACACATGGGTAATGGTTAGAATTAGTTTGGACATGCATACCTCAAATACAAATATGAGTGTATTAAAATGTTTTAATAGTATTTTAGATTACCGTAATTGTTTTAGGTGCGACAAAGGAGGTACTGCCAGCACAGTTAGCTGGAATTTTGCAAATAATTTTATGTCATTTGTGAATATCAACATGCTTTACATAGAAGTGTGACAAAAGGGGATACTGCCAGCACAGCTAGCTGGAATTTTGTAAATAACTTATATGTCATTTGTGAATATCAACATAATTCATGTAAGATGCTTGTGTTACAACTGTCGCATATCGTCTACTCAGAGGCGATCTCTGCTTAACATACAAGGCCATGTCAAACCCAGAGCTGTTGGACATGCTACACTTAAAGAAATCCCAATCCCTCAGAGCTACACGCTCCAGGGATCTAAACCTTGTCATCACAATAAACAAAACATGCTGGAGGGATAGGTTCCTGACCCAGAGACTCCCCAGACTCTGGAATAGATTGCTTGACTGCCCATACATGTCAAGCAGAGTGCCTCTTTGGACCTCTTCAAGAGGAACCTTGACGATTGGACGGGAGAAAGGAAATTCACCCCAGGGATCACGTCAGTCGCCCTGCTAGACAGGGGTCCAGGAAAGTAAATAATGTGGAAAGAAATAACCAGGGAATTGCTATGGCTAGGCTTGTATAGGCCCTAGGGCTGATAGGTTCATAGGTTGGGTACTAGGCTATGTCATGTGTATATCAAACTAGTTGGTATAGACATACGTGTTGAAAAGGTATTTTATAAAGTAATGAGCTTAAAGCTGTATCCACAGTGTGCCTTGCTGGAAGAGAACAGAAATGTACATAAAATGTATACATTTAAACAGTTACCATAGTGTAACAGTGGAAACTGGAATACAGGAAGTTAACTTCAGAAAAATAGCTGAAATTAAATTACTTTATGGCAGATAGAAACAGAATATCTGTACCAGGAAATTTTCTGTTTTGTCTTTAGTGAACTAATTACTAGTTTTGAAAACATGAAGGAAGGTGATTGTTTTAGGACTTCCAGCATCTGACAAAAATTTGAGGTGCATGTATTTTCACAGGTAAATGCTAAATACTACTAGCTTCCAGTGGTGGGGGTTTCACCTGGGATTAAGTCAGATGACAAGAAATGATGTCATTCTGCAAGCTATCCCAGCAATAATATTTGAGATATTAATTTAAGAAGTCTTTTAGAGACAGGGCATTCTGTATATTGTCTTTGACCTGACAACAACTAGAAGATCCATTCACCACATCTGCCTTGGTCTTAAGTTAAATAGGGTATAGTAATTCTCAGACTCAGTCAGGAATAAAGTGAAACATAATTAGGTTGTTTTCTTTATTTAATTGAGACTTTCCTGCAATGTTGTTTTAAATATTTCCTGTGGTTTTGAACTCTTATTTAATTATTAAATATATTTAAACCTTTCATTGTGGCTGATCGGTGTAGAGATATTTAAGTTCTTAGAATACTTGCATATTTATTTGCTGACTAATCGGACAGCCTTGCTCTTGGTCAAACTACCATTTGTATTGACAGTAACATTACATAGTAAGATTGGATACCCTTTGTTAAGGCCCTTAAAGTACCTGATAAGTAGTTTGCTGGCAGCAGGGATAACTACCTTACAAGTCTGGGCAAAAAAGAGACATAGCTAGTATACCTGTGCCAGCCTTTCCCAGGTGTTTGCGTGTATATAAATTAAACCTCAAAGAGTATTTGTGTCAAATACTTGGGCAGGGACACGAAGCACTGGTTGGGCAGAGAGTGTGCTGGAGGTCTTGGTTTGGCCACTCAGCTGAGATCTCAACTCTATAACTGTGACAGTGGGGAGTCTTACTGAGGATCTGTAGAAAGAAGGAGAAACCAGCCCTGAAATGACTGTGGTCTCTGTGTGCTCTTAAGGGAAATTGCACTTGATGCAGAAAGGTGCATCTGAAAATACTGTGTGTATACCTGTTATCCACCCAGTGTATGTCCCCACTGTTACCAGTGATGAGGACTGAGGCTCCTTGATTACTGGTCCAGTGGTGGGTTGTCACATAAGGATTTTAAATATGTGACCAAAAGTAACTTGCTATCTTTAGATAAAACTAAACATAAAAGTGTGTGGTTAGAAGGCATACGTGTGTGTGTGTGTGTGTGTGTGTATATATGTATATATATATATATATATATATATATATATATATATATATATATATATATATATATACATACATACATACATACATATACATATATACATACATATATACATATATACATATATACATACATCTACACATATATATATATATATATATATATATATATATATATATATATATATATATATCTCGACACACACATACATATACACATATATATAAATGGACACACACACATATATATATATATATATATATATATATATATATAGAGAGAGAGAGAGAGAGAGATGGGGAGGGGACACAGGAGAGATGTTCATTCATAGGTTGATACATAACAGATGAGATATTAAATCACATGTTTAAAATACTTAGCCATTGACCCTAACAGAACTCGGTTGTATGTCAAAGAGCAAAGAAAATTATTTTCCAGATTCCAAGGTATTAAATTTCCAAAGACTAAATTTCATTATTTCATGCACCTAGAGCAGGTCATATGGGAATTATGAAGCATTTTATGATTTCCATTAAGTTAAAACAGAATGTATATAAAAGAATTTTACTACAATAATTCTAGTTATGAAGAAATAGAAGATGATCCAGTAATGCTATACATTTCTCCCATGGAGAGGGATAGTTCAATAATCTGAGGGAATGAATTAATGTATTTTTCTTATTTATCCCTGCAATATTAGGGAAATTATGTTACTTTTACCCTGTTCAGAGAATCACTTGCTTTGCCATCACTCCAATTAAGTAACCTGGTGGTTGTCAGTTAGTGATGAGAAAGTACTTACGGTAACATGGAAGAAGTGGCAAACGAAACCAAAAACAGGTGATAGCACGGGCTGTTTATTGTAATATCCACAGTAAGCGCTTTCGGTAGAGAAAATAACTCCGCCTTCATCAGACTGCAACAAAAATAATTAAAAACAACATTAGTTATATAACCATTTTAAACTCAACCATCCAATAAAAACCTCTTGTCAATTAATTCGAGACTTGTCTTAAAAGCACAGAACCATCTTTTTTCTAAAACATTGATGCTGATTTTTCTATCAAAAAGTTAGAGGAGCAAGAACTACACTGGCAGATTAGAACTACTGCATATGTTCCCCCAGATTTGAATGAGGCAGTCTCAATAAAATGCATTCTCAAGTTAAAGGCTTTAAAAAGATAAATATATACATACATATATCTATACAAAAAAGTTCTCCGAAAAGGTAAAAGACAAACATACAACAACAAATTATTCATAATAAACAACTCAAACTGTTAATCAGGAAGGATCAAAGGCTAAACTAGATTTTTGTAAGTTAATAGGAATATATATGCTAATAGCATTAAGATCTATATTATACATATAAAATGATAGCTTGTGTTCTTTTTAAGGAATTTTTAAGGAATTTATCTTGGTGGCCTCAACATGTGGGGCACACACAATTAAATATAATCAAATATCATAGATGTTTACATTGGCCCTCTCTCCGAATTTGCGGATTTGATTTTATTTATCATATTACATCAAATACATTTTATACATACATATACATGTATATACATGAACAAATATTTATATATACATACAGTTTTTACTACTGTTTTATCATTCCCCTAATAATATTATTCTTTGTTGTTACTAACATGGCTATTCTTTTTGATAGAAAAATCAGCATCAATGTTTTAGAAAAAAGATGGTTCTGTGCTTTTAAGACAAGTCTCAAATTAATTGACAAGAGGTTTTTATTGGATGGTTGAGTAAAATGGTTATATAACTAATGTTGTTTTTAATGATTTTTGTTGCAGTCTGATGAAGGCGGAGTTATTTTCTCTGCCAAAAGCGCTTACTGTGGATATTACAATAAACAGCCCGTGCTATCACCTGTTTTTGGTTTCGTTTGCCACTTCTTCCGTGTGATCCAGTTTGTTTTATACTGCTTTTTTTGACTTACGGTAACATGTTTAATGTCAGCTGGACATTTAAGTGACAAAAATATAGGCCATTCTTACTTGTTTCACTGCTACAGATAGAATAGTTTCATTGAAGCTTGAGAGCACCTTGGCCATGGATCCATGCTTCAGTCTATGCACAGCGTGTAGTTGGAGGTAGTAGTACTAAGCCAGCACTTGCTTTTGTGTTTAACAGGTAGCATTTGATGGGGAACCAGAGGCATATCTCTAACACTGCTCTCTTGGATCTCTGAATAACATCTGGCGTAGTAAAGTATGAGATTTTCTTGGCTTACTTGAGATGGACAGTGGTGTTGTATATGTTGGGTACAGTTTAACCTGGTTTCATTTTTACTATTCTAACAGCATTCAGAATAATGTGGGCTGTATTTCCTTTAAGTCTTTCTTTAAGCTACCATAGCAGATAGGTTCCTCAGGGCTGTGTGCTGCTACCAGGCCTATTCACAGTCCACTTGCTGTCATTATGAGTAGTACATAACTATACAGACTGTGGTCAAGCACGTGCAGATATATACCTACGTTTATCTGGACACCTAGTTGGCATCTTACTGTTCAATGCCTGTTTCTCTGGAAGCAAAGAATAAAGAAGAAAAAAGTTGAATATTAAAGCCAAACAAGACCGACATGTGGTTAGTGGTGGACTGCAAGAGACGGATATATGCGATTAGTGAATCCTCATGGAATTGATTCTTATTGGTTGCCTGTTAGTGGCTACACTGGAGGCACAACATTTCTTGATTCATCCAGAAGCACTGAACACTATGTTTTTTCATCTAAAGAATACCACTACATTGTAACTTCACCGAGATGCACTTTAAAAGAACCATAACTCAAAATGCCCAAGTTGGTTTTGTCAACTATGTCTGAAGTTAAAAGTACATTCACACATGTGGACAGTGAATGACTGTGACTAAAATCTGACAAATAATCCATAAATGACCAGGAACCATGAAGAGATAAACCTTTATTAAATGTTGGACAAGCACTTTTACGGCAATGAAGTTTCATCAGGTTCATTTGTTAGCGTGACTAAAATGTGGCCCTGACATTTAAAATGCAGCAGCCCAACTGATGTGGTACATACTGACCCCATTGCTTACTGCCTCTGTGGCATTATATATACCATCTTCACACAGAAGCTTCTCAGGCAGAGTCTTCAAAAGAGATACATTTCTTACTACAGTAAGTGGCAGGACAAATGGGTACAATGTGCCTACCTTCCCAGGTCCAGTTCATTATTTATAAGTTACTGGCAAGAAAAGGAATATTTAAGCTAAGGTACATTTTACAGACTAATAGAACTATACAGAAATGGAAAATTTAACATACACAATAGGAAAGAAATCATTGTCCTGCAGTACCAAAAAACTCCCAAACATAAGTATTAAACTCTTACACATGCATTAGTTTTGTTGTTGTTCCACTTACATCACATGTTTTATATGTGTAGTTGCTGGCAGAACACCCTGCTTATTTCTTCTAGTCTGATATGGGGTCACTGCCAACAAACTATTATGTTCAGCACCGTTTGACCTTGGCAGTATTTAAAGCCAGATCACAAACTTTTCATATGCTATTTAGAAATTGTCATAGTTTATGACAGAAACAGAGCTAGTCAAGCCAAATAAAATCAGCTAACAACTGCATACAGAATACCATAACTAACACATAAACACAGTGGCCCAAAGAATTCAAAAGCATAAGCTTACTCTTTAAATGAGGGTATGCCTATGGTTTGGATTTATTGCATTATATATCCTGACACATGCTGTAAATTAGTATTATGTATGCAGTATATTTATTTTAATTATTTACTTCTTACTGACTTGACTTCACTAAGTGAAATTCAGTCAGAGTAAATCACAGCAGCCCACAACACTCATGTTGAATTGGCTGCTCCAAGCCAAGCAGAACTCAGAGGTACTTATTTAAATGGTACAAACAGTGTTCCTCTGCTATCAAAATCCAGGTTTCTTTTTTCCCCCATAAAGACTGGCTGACTTGCAGGATGATGAATGGAAGTAGAACTACAGTTTGCCAAACATTTTTGATTAAGGAAAAGCTATGAAAAATATCTTTAAATAAAGGCATGCTCTTACAGTTCAATAACACTTTCCAAAGAGTATGAGAGGCAAATAACACAAACAGTAACCAGCTTTTCATGCTATATGGAGATGAGGCAGAATTTTGTCAGCTACCTTAGTTAATGGACAGGTTGGTGGCTCATGGTAGTTCAGGGATTAAGACCTCTGTCTCCCACAACCAAAGTCTGGGGGTTCAATCCTGATCTAAAGTATCTGCAAGTGTGAAGTGTTCATGTCTCCTCCCCATGCATGTATGAGCTTTCTCCAGGTACTCTGGTTACTTCCCCATCTCCTAAATGTATGCTGGTTAACAGTCTGTTCTAAACTGCCAAAATATACTGGATTTACTTTTGTCCTTATGGCCCAGATTGAGACTAAAACGGGTCCATGTCAACTCAAAGCTCTCAAAATATTAAAAAAAAAAAAAAAAAATCAGAAAGTTTTATTGCTTGAGAAAGACAAACATCTCTAATTAAACTAAATATGTAATAACAAACTAGCTGAAAAACATGACCCTCACCACAGCACTAAAATACCACAAAATTACCTTAACCCAACTTAAAAATGCTAAACATGATCTCAGAAGTACAACAGAAAAAACACCCATATGATAGGCCATTCATAAAAATCTAGAGAAGCTATATAAAGTCCTATTCAAAGGTCAGCTTATATATTTACCCACATCAGCTGACATGAATGAGAACCCACAATTAAACTTGAAAACAAATGGAATAATGGAACATGTAGGGGGTCTAAGTTATGTATGTACTGTAAAATTACAGAACTTGATTTCATAATTTGTCTCTACCACTTTTCATGAAGATCGAGACCTAAAACCTACAGTACAAAATACTGCCTGTATCACACACCAGATTTCAGGCAGAGACACAGTCACTCAAAACCACTTAATGCCACAATGCCTAATGCTGGACTCCACATACTATCATATTTTGTTACCTCTGATTAGCTACCTATGTCACCATGAAGGTCCACAACACCTTCCCATTGTAGGAACTATCAAGGAAGGACACAATGTCATTCCGTGTAAAGACTCAAATTAATTCATATCAACAAGTTTATTCACACAGTTGTTTAAAAGCCTCTGCTTTAAAAATCACATTTATCTAACACTAATTGCAGAGAACACAGTTTTGCCTCAGAGAACTGTTTGTGGTGTCAGTTTACATTACTCAGTGCTGATTTTGTTAAAAAGCACCAGTGCCATAGAGGGATAAAGCCTTGATATTGGCCCAGATGACTTGTTTGATTGTGTGCATGCAGGACTTTGCAGGGGGGAAGGTGCATACCTATCCTAGGGCAGAAGGAAGTATGGAATGTTGCAGGATGCATACAGCCACAATCCCTTAGAAGTGGGAAGCATCACAGGAAGCAGCCCTTTGGCTCACCACAACACTGCCTAGTAACAGCCTACATTATCAAGTGGAAGGGAGCATGAATTTACAGTGGGATGGTACTGTGGCATGTCATGGTGACATGGGTAGCTCTCTTCCCTGCCCAGTGAATGGGTAAAGTCATTCATGTATCTTCACTGCTGGTATACCCTTGATGGCACAAGGAATCCTCATGGCTCCCTGTGTGATGGTATCTTTCTATGGCTCTCACTACTGTACTTTACTGTGGTTAATCTCTAGTAAAGGGGAAAATGGGAAGAGTGTCATTGGGGGATATTTGATGGTTGGCAGGCAAGAGAAGAAAAAGCATCTAGAAAAAAAAAATACAGTCATGACAAAGAATGCTTTAAGGACCACCAAGCAAAATGAGCAATCCTCTGAAGTGGACCAGTCCTTTTGTTTAGAAAAGATGACTATCTTCAAACTATTAGAAGAGATCTGGGAGGCTCTCCCTCTGTTATCACAATCCCTAGGAGAAGAACAGTAAGTTTCTCCCTCTATTATCAAAATCTTCACAATCTCACAATTGTCCTACAAGCTTGTATAGTACTCTTGTCCAAGGCTTGCCATTTGGGTTAACCAACCAGTCTTCCTTTTGCTGTGCAGTCCTTTCCAAAGGAAATCCTAGTATGCTCCCATTTCACCTCTAAAATGCCATGGATTAGAGATTAGTAGGGCATATAAAATACTGGACAATAACTACAGGAATCGGAGGAGGTCAGAAAATTTTGGGGAGAGAGACTGGATAAACAATTTACAAGGAAACAATGGGAGGACATATGTATGGCTCCCAAATATGCAACAATCTCTAGAAGATTTAGGATTTTTGCTTGGAAGTTTTTGCATAGGTATTTTTATATCCAAAGCAGACTCCAAATAATTTTTCCTCAAGTAGATGGGAAATGGAGGTGTGATGGGGAAGAAAGTGGTTACTGGAAACATATGTTTTGGGAGTACAATGAGTTTGCAGACTTTAAAAAAAAAATCCCTACAAAGTACTCTGTCAGACATACTGGAAGAGCAAATGGGTGTAACGAAGGAAACTATTATTATTTTGAGCAGGGATACAGGATCTGAATTGCTTAGACATGAGCCTGTGTTAAGTTTAATTCTGGTGGCCAATAGAAAAGCAGTTACTCAAAAATGGAAATCAAAGTCTAAAAGCACTGTATTTGAAGCACTGAATATTATAACAGAGATAAAAGAACTGGAAATAGGATCTTTAGAAAATGATAGGAACAAATTACAGAAAAAAATGTGGGAACAATACATGCAAAATAATTTTTGAGGAGGAGTGAGGTTTAAGGGAAGACAGAAACTGATCAGATTATGTAATGTTGAAATGATAATAAATATACAAAAAAATGTGTGATTTATGTCTGCAACTAGGATTGTTAATATGCTTAGTTTTATTTTATGCAAATATAGGTTTGCCCAAGTGATAATTCAAAAAAGGTGCTAAAAGTAAAATGCCATGAATGATTTTAAATTTCATGCAGTCAGAATTTACTGCTTAAAAATGTCATAGTTAAACAGTAAGGAATCAGTCTCCATTTTAATAATTTGAAATTTTCTTTATAGGCCCTGGCTGAAAGCATTTTCATATTCTTCAGTTTAGCACACAGACTCTGAAACAGAACTTGCATACAATGAAATACAAAAAAAAATACCCCTACTACAAATGAAACATGGTGGTTTTGATTCCTACAACCTTCACTTCTGGAAAGTGACACTAAGTAAACTATACCTGTATCAAATAGTATTTTTGAGAAGTTACTGCTGCACACATTATATATGAGAGTCTCACTGTCCCTACATGATTCTCTTCATCTTTACTAGTCCTCTCTCATGAACCATCCCTAAACTGAAATTGCATGTCATTTACAGGTCAGTATAAGATGTGATCGCCTTCTGCCCTATTTTTTTTTATTTACCTTTTGAACAGTTCAAGTACCACATGAAAAAAGAAAAAGAAAAAAGCTCTACCATCAGCAACATTACAGCGAATTCACGTCTTGTTCAGTTCTTGTCCGTGTCTAGATGAGATGTTAATGAAAGCTAATAAAGGGAGATGGAGGATGGTTAAACTGCAAGACTGTCAGAGATCCAGTCCTGTGTCTAATATCTCACACCACCTATCACTTTAAATTTAGTTTTTCATTGTTGTTGTCAACCAGGTAAGTGAACTGTTCCTTCTTGGTCATTTTTCATCAATACCCTAATTTACAACTGAAAAGGAGTGTGTGTACATACATATAACCTACACATACAGTTTTAGTGTAATCAGCAAACCAGTATATTTCTGGGCTGTGGCAAGAAATCCAGAGAAAACCCATGTTGAAATTTCTCAGATAATAACCTTGGACTCTGTAAATGAGTTCCTACAAATGAACCAGTGTACTACACTGGACAGAATCATGCAGCCCCCTAAAATATCACGCCGTAAAGACAGAAAAATAAATTCTGATAAATCTCTTAAAAGACAGCATGACCCAAGGTGTCACACCATCTCAATGTTGTGTCCAATTTGTGATGTTAAATAAAGGTGTGAACTGAGAACTGTGTAGCACAGAACAATTCCAGAGGAATGGCATACAAGCAACGCCTCAGTCAGGAGTCTTCCAAACTTCTTACTGGACTAATGTTTAAAGTTTTCTGTTCAGATGTTCTTTATCCCATACACCCTGTAACAAAAGAATGAAAGAGATCGGTCTTTATGAAAGTTTTTGATCCGTTTAAATAGCAACATAGTTCACAGCATATAATTATTGTATGACACAACTGTTCCACATTCTTGTGTTGTTTAGTAAAGAAGTTTGGTGAGCATGTAATCAGGTACAGAGCATGTATTATGTACATACAGCATGCATCTTTGAAAACTAACTGATCTAGGTGAGGCAGTGAAATGCCACAAGGTCAGACAGGCATCTGGTGTTCCACATAAAACCACCAGCTTCAAATAATGAAAATATATACAAAACATGTAGTGACTAAATAAAGGGGTCCCTGGTGTTCTACAATATCAATGGTTGAAGGGAGAAAACATTTCCACATTATTGCCAGAAATGTGAAAAGGTTCAGAGAATGTGCAGAAGATAGTACTGAAGTAAGATTCCAAATTACACAAGTGAGGCTCTCAGCACGAAGGTAGATATTTCTTGGTACATGGACTTCATTTAACACAATTCATTGCTTGTCTTAGTAAGCAGTGCCATATTCTGAAAACTGTCAGCCCAGTGTACTGAAATGAGTACTGGCCTGAATGGTCAGATACCAGACTGGTATGGGAATGTCAGACTGAATCATTAGCATGTCTGGACTGATGAAGAAGAGAGGCTGCAGTGGACCAGATGGGCTGCTCCAAGTGTATGGAAAATCAGGTGGAAATTGTGATGAAGGGAGATACTTCCAGCACAGCTATCTGGAATTTTGTAAATAAATGTCATTTGGGAATATCAACATGGTATACACAAGACGCTTGTGTTATAACTGAATTAGAACTGTATGTCATGTGTATATCAAACTGGTTTGTACAGACGTGTGTTGAAAAGGTATTTTATAAAATGTTTGTTTGAAATGCATCCATAGTGTGCCCTACTGGAAGAGAACAGAAATGTACATGCACTATTGTAACTGTCTAAATGTATATATTTTAACAGTGGAAACTGGAATACAGGAGGTTAACTTCAGTCCAGCAAACTTTAGGAAAATAGCTGAAATTAAATTACTGTATAGGCTGCACAATACAAGATAATACCTTTCAGTTTTCAATGCAGCTAGAGACGCACAGTTTGTGCTGGGAAACTTTCTGTATTGTCTTTAGGGTGAACTAATTACTAGTCTTGAAATGTGGTGGAATGCAATTATTTTATGACTTCTGGCATCAGAGGTCTATCTATTTTTACAGGCAGATTTTAAATACTGCCAGCTTCCAGCAATGGGGGTTTCACATGGGAACTAGTAGTCAGATAACAAGAAATTATGTAATTCTGCAAGCTATCCCAGCAGTAATATTGTAGATATTAATTTGTGAAGTCTCTCTTATTGAGACAGTGCATTCTGTATTCTGTCTTGGACCTGACAACAACTAGAAAACCCATTTCACCACATCTGCCTTGCTTTATTAGTAAGTTCTTAGGTTACAGTAATTTTCTTAGATACAGTCAGGAATACAGTGAAGCTTAGTTTAGATGTTTTTCTTTATTTATTGGAAACTGTCCTGCAATGTTGTTTTAAATATTTCCTGTGGTTTTGAACTCCTCACACAAGAATGCTCCTGCAGGTATAGCAGTGCATGGCTAAAATGGGTAAACATCCAAAAACACAGCCAGCACTTGGTGAGCAAGTTAGACCCAATTTTAATTATAAAATAGCAAGACAAACCTGTTTCGGCATAAACACCAAAGCCTTCATCAGTCCTGTGCGCTCTTAAGGGAAACTGCACTTGATGCAGAGGGGTGCATCTGGAAATACTGTGTGTGTACCTGTCATTCTGTCAGTGTACCTCCCCCACTGGTGCCAGTGGTGATGATTGAGGCTCCTTGATTGCTGGTCCAGTGGTAGGTCGTCACAGAAATACCTGAAGAGAACCACTGCCAATAGCTGCACCTCCTAAATATATTCATCATTCTTGCATGAAGGCATTTAGGATTAGAGGCTGAGATTCTGGATAGAACACCCTCCTAAAATGATGTGAAGCTTCCACCAATGTATGTCTTGTAATCTTACTACAGTGAATGGGAGTAGTTATGTTATCAAGGTCACTACAGATAACATAGGTGCAGTTCAAGCTGAGGAGTGGGAATACTATGAAAAACATATCACAGATAATTAGGACTATGAGTTACTGGAGAGGATAACTCTTTATTCCAGGCTTAATTTATGTCAATTTCCATTGGTGCAATGTAAAAGCATTTGCAATTATATGAACAGGCCAATACTCTTTGGTTGTCCCTGAAGAGATACTTGGGTTTAGGACCTCTTACCTGACTAATAAATGAATAAAGAAATAGTGACATGCATCAGTTCTACATCATATTTAAGGGATATACCTAAAAATAAGACCCACTTTTTAGACTTAAACAAGGTAAATTCCTTTGCTTTGAATAAAAGTAGCTTCTTCCCATAACATGTCCAAATGAATGCTGATGAACTGAAAATAATGAAATTTTCAGGATAAACTACTAGTTCTAAACTGTAATGCCAGGGAAAATTAAATGGTTTAAGGTGAAATCACTTTTGTGGATTACAGTTGCTTCTTCTAAGAGTCCCTTACAAAAAGCATTACTGTAAGGTTTAGAAAGCTTCAAAATTCTTTAGTTTTACTTTAGACTGCTGCTAAACATGTCATAAAAACATACTGAGACAAAGAAACAAAATAAGTAAAGTCTCAAACAAAACAATGATTTCATTTCACCTAGAAAGTGAGAAAGACAATTTATCTTAGTGATTCTGATGTGAAAGTATACAGAAATAGGATGAATGACTGCAGGAACAAATTGAGGAACTGCCTTTAATAGATACATCAGAGATCAAGGCGGCCCAACATTAACTTCAAAACTGTTGTAGTGGATTAGAAAGAAATGATTGCAGTAGCTTCACTCCTGAAAATGTGTCTGGACAGATGTAGGGTTGTTCCCCTGAAGAACTCCTGTACTTCTTGTGGGTCTAGATTTTACATGGATTAGCTGTAATGTTAACTATGATTATATCACCCTTCTTATAAGTGACATTTCTTGATCACCTCCTTTATCCACCACTCACTGGTGAGAGCCATGAGCAAACCTTGTAGAAACTAATATTGCACTTTACATCAGGGAACTGACATCAAAACACCACAAACACGGATATCCAAGGAAAATAAAATAATAACCTTTTGAGGAGATGCTTATGTAAATATAACTCCATGGTCACACAGAGAAAAATGAAACACTACAAGAAAAAATAAAGATTTCTGCTCCCTATCTGCAACACTCTCCTGATAAATTCAAGCTACTCATACTTAATGTGCAGTTCAGAAAACATAAACACGAGTTGGAATAATGGTTAAGGTCTTCGCCTCCCATGCACAAGGTTCGATTTTGACCTCTGACCAATGCCTGTTTGGAGTTTGCACATTCTCTGTGGGGTTTCTCCCATGTCCAAAAAACATGCTGTGTGTTTCCATCTCAAACTCACCAATGAATGGAGCTGTGGGCAGGAGCATGGTGCCCTATAGGG
Source organism: Protopterus annectens (assembly GCF_019279795.1). Lineage (NCBI taxonomy): Eukaryota > Metazoa > Chordata > Ceratodontiformes > Protopteridae > Protopterus > Protopterus annectens. Next base: position 1,084,329,324 of record NC_056728.1, read on the forward strand.
GGAAAAGTTGTACAGACCAACTGCTATGGGCATCTACCTTGGTGCGCAGTATCCTCAAGATAGCAGAACATGGATCACAGACTGTCCACCGTTGCACGGCTAGTTACTTGGCAGTGTAAAAATATGGCTCTAGGTGATTCAGTCATGTTGACTAATGTCACCAAAATGGGCATGGGTAGTTACCAGTGAGAACTGGGTTGAAGACTCTGCCTTCTCTGTCCTACACCAGGGACCTTGCTAACGGTGGGAGGGGTGTATGTGCCCCTACTGGCCAGTGTGTGCCTGCCATAAAAATCCCAGCAGCCCTGGGTCAATAAGCTACTGGCCAGCCAGTGCCTAGTTGCCCAGCCTGGGTTACCTGGGATAGCTCTGTTGAGCGAAAGCTGCACATAAAACCAACCAACCTGCCAAACATGACCAGAGAATTGCTACACTTAATGTAGGTTCACGGACAGGACACAGCTTGGATGTGGATGACATGATGATACCGAGGAGGATGCATCTAAGAGATGAGATGGAAAGGCAGTGCAGCAACGCCACTCAGCTTGGGATCCAGACTCTACTAAGGAGTGGGGCAGGCTAAAAATGGTGTAGGAATTGTGGCAAGAGACAGGCTTCAGAAGGCAGTGAGGCATATCAGAATTAATGACAGACTCATGGCAGACTCCAGTGTAATGATAGGGCAGTATTCATAATCACAGCCTATGGCCCACAGCAGGGTTGTGATAGTGAGGAAGAGTGCATTCAGACAGCAGTTGCAGGACCTACTAGATAAAGCAGGACAACATAAATTGGTGTTGATAATGGGTGACTTAAATGCACATATCGGGACAGACAGAATAGGATACGAAGACTGCCTGGGTCCACATGGGTGGGGCAACAGGAATAAAGAAGGAGAAGCCATTCTAGACTTCTGTCTGGCAAATGGCTTGATAGTAGCCAACACATGGTTCAGAAATAGAGACAGTCACAAGATCACACACACGAGTAGCCAACATGCAACTCAGGTAGACTTCCTTCTAGGAAAGAAAAAGGTGCTGGGTGTAGAATCCATGATTGCAAAGTCATCCTCAGTTAAACAGGCGGCCCACAGCATAAACCACTATTTGCCACAATCAGCTGTAAGCAGTGGTCAGAGAAGGCTCTAAGGTCAAAAGAGACCACGCTGAAGACCTGGAAATTTGACTGGAGAGAAAGTACACTAGTTCAAGAAATTACTCAGGACTCTAGCACCCCAAGAAGAGGAGGAAATAGGTAGAGTTGAACAAGAACACCAGTGCTTAAAAACAGCATGTGTTAGGACTAGAGAAAAGATATGCAGCTGAGCCAGGTAAGGAAATAAGGTACATAAGGAAAGCTGGTGGTGGAATGCAGAAGTCCAGGAAGTTAGCAAAAAAAGGAGTAGTGCAGGAATAAGGGGGACATAGAAAAGACTGACCAGGCTAGGAGAGACTACTGGTTGGCTAACAAAGAAGCTAAGAAAGAAGTTGCAATATAGGGCATCAAAGACACTCTACCAACTTTTGGAAAGTGACTCAGTGACCCAAAGAAACTATATCAGGTTGCACAGCAAAGACAGAAAAATAAAGAAGATGGTCAGAAACCCTACATAAGGGATGCCAGCAACAACAGGACATCAAAGGCAGATGGGAGTACTTCCAGCAAGCTCTGAATGAACAAAACTGCCACAGAAGCTGTACTGCCCAAGAAACAGCCTAGAATGAAAGAAGAGGAGACCACCCTAAAAGTAAGAACAGCACTAAGGAAAATGAACTCAGGGAAAGCAGCAGGCTCAGATGAAGACACAGCACATATGATAACGATGGTGGGTGAGATAGGGGATACATAGCTCCTGAGGGTAATAATAGCAGTGTGGAGAGAAAGGTGCATCCAAGATTGAAGAATAAGCATACTCATGCCAGCATAAAAGAAAAAAGGGGACATCCACAATTGTGGTCAGTACAGTGGCATCAAACTCCTATCACATTGCATGAAAACTCTGGAGAGGGTGACTGATAAACGGATATGCAGAGCAGTAGAAAGTAAGATGGGAAATGAGCAGTTCAGATTTAGATCAGGATGCAGTACAACAGAGCCAATGTTTGCAGTGAGACAGATACTTGAGAAGAAGCTAGAGATGAGGAGAGTCCAACTGGGCATTCCTAGACTTGGAGAAAGCATATGAAAAGGTCCCAAGAAAGCAGATTTGGGCTGTACTGTGGTGGCTTGAAGGCCCATAAACATTGGTAGAATTAGTGCAAGCTATGTACAAGAACCCAATGACTAGAGTACAAACAGTTTTCGGCCTCACAGAGGGGTTCCCAGTGGGAGGGGGTGGTCACCAGGGTTCAGTTCTGAGCCCACTGTTGTTCATACTGGTGATGGTCTATATTAGCAAACAGGTTCGAGAGGACAGATCAACAAAGTTGCTGTATGCAGACGATGTGACATTGCAGGCTGACTCTGAGCTAGAACTTCAGCAAAGTATAGGAGAATGGAATGCTAAACTGAAGACACATGGGATAAAACTAAGCACAGATAAGATGGTGGTAATGGCAGCAAATTGGGGAAATCAGAAGAAGCTGAGAATAGAGAGAGAAGGGAAGATATTGGAACAGGTAAAGTAAAACTGCTTCAAGTATCTGGTAGGGGTCTATATTAGAAGACTGACTGTTTAGGTGATTGAACACCTAAACATCGATCTTCTAATATCGAACCGCACAATGTCAAACGTCCCAGGGAAACATGTCCCTCAGCCACAACACAAAAAACATTACTTTACATCTAAATTAAGTAGGGGGCTTCACCCCCCCTGACATGGGGGGGGGCTGTGCCTCCCACACTACCCCTAACTAAATATACTAACTCCGACATCACTCAACAGTAGGGGAAATAGTAAACTCCGGCGAATGGCCAAGGGAAATCTTTCCCTGTGTTAAATCAGCCGTTCACCGTTTTTTGCTTTTGATATTAGAAGATCAATGTTTAGGTGGTCGATCACCTAAACGTTCGGTCATCTAACATAGACCCAATGGTAGGGGTGGTTGAGGAGAAGGGAAGTCTGAATGAAGAGGTCAAAGCTAGAATCTGAGGGGCTGCAGCCAACTGGCATAGAGTCTCAGGTATAGTCTATGACAGAAGAATGCGAGGTCTACAAGACAGTGGTGCGACCAGTACTACTGTATGGTACAGAAACCTGGGTGGTAAAGGCATAACAACTGAAGAAGCTAGAGGTGATGGAAATGAAATGCCTGAGAAGGGTGGTAGGATGCACACTGTGGGACAGATGAAGAAATAAGGAAACAATAGCAGAAGCCAAAGTAGTTCCAATTGCAGAAAAGATCAAAGAGAACAGATTATGGTGCTTTGGACATGTGCAAAACAGCGTTAGACAATCTGGTGAGGAAGATTTGGGACAGACGCGAAGAAGGTAAGAGGAAGTGAGGACATCCAACAAAGAGGTGGATGGATTGTGCGACAGATCTGCAACAGGCATAAGTGTTGAAGAAGGCAGGAGTGTGGCACTGAATCGAGTTGGTGACAGTTAACATGATACCCTGACCCCATGTAGAAAAAAATGGAGAAAGGGGGCTGATGATGATGATTTCCCTTTAAACACATGGCATAAATCAGAAGTCCAAAAGAAAGATCTAGGGCACAAAAATCACACTGAAAATGGCAAGATCCTTTGTTTGCTGCATATGCTGTCCATAAATATTGAGTCAGAGCTGTTGAATTCCACAAAGTCTAGAAGATTTAGGATCTTTGCTTGAAAGTCTTTACATAGGTATTTTTATACCCCAAGTAGACTCCAAAAATGTTTTCTTCAGGTAGACAGCAAATGTTGGAAGTGTGATGGGGAAGGAAGAGGTAACTGGGAACATATTTTCTGGGAGTGTAGTGAGTTGGTAGACTTGAAATATTCCCTGCAGACTGCTCTGCTGGAGATAATGTGTGAGGAAATTGGTGTAGGTAAGGAAATTATATTTTTGAGCTATGATACAGAATCGGAATTACCTAGTTATAGTAAGGCCTTACTGAGCCAAAAATGCAGTTACTAGAAAATGGAAATAAAATGTCTAAACCAACTTTACTAAAATCAGTGAAGACAGTAACACAGATAAAACAACTGGAATTGGGATCTTTAGAAAAGGGTAGGAGAAAATTACATAGGAAAACATGGGAAGGGTGTAATCAATACATGCAGAGGAGGAACAAGGTTTAAAAGAAGGCAGGATTTGAATGAGCTATGTTTGACTGACAATGACTGGATATTATGAGTGATGTATAATGTTAGCAGCTACAGCTGGTCAGTATGGTTTGTAATGTATAATGTTTGCAACTGAGATTGTGTCGGTATGGTTTATTTTCATTTATATAAATGTAAAATTGCCTACATCATACATGACAATTTAATAAAGATGTTTCTTGTTAAAAAAAAATATTTATGGACTCAAACGTTTGATGCAAACAAACCACATGTTCCCTTTCTGGTGATGCAGTGCCAAACTTGGAGACAAAAACAGTTGCCTTCTACATGGAGTTGGATGAAGGTAGGGGATTTTCATCAATTCGTCTGATTCACCTTGCAGGATTACAGCCATGTATTACATCTAATCCAGGAACTCTAGCTAGTGCTCATAGCACTGAGCTCCTTTTACATTCCCATAATGTACTTATACCAAACTCATTCTCTGATCTTATTTGCTGCTCTTCGAAACAGATGTGATCTTCAATGCTCAGCTAAGTACTCTGAATTTTTCTACTATATTACTTATTAATGCTTCCTTTAACTTTGACAGGGTTTTGTTCCATTTGCTCACGTCTGATTCTTTACTCATTTTAAAAAGTCTCAATTTCCTCAGCTCCTTCACTAACAGGCATGGAAGCATTATTGCTTTTTTTGCTATCTTTCCCCCCAGATTGATAATTATCTTCAGATAATTGCTTTTCTATTCTAATTTTGTAGCTACTGGTGAGATTTTTGTACTTTTGTGTTTAATTCCTGCCATGTATGGATCACTGGCTATTTTGGGGTGGTGAGTCAGTAGTAGTGTGCACTATCCTTGATGTTGTTGGTTTACTATATAATCTTACTGTTTTAAAAATGGATAAGGGCTTCAAAACGTTTCACGCATGTGGCCACAAGGATTCCACCACTAGACACCAGTGGCCTTTGAGTGGTGATTGCTCCATTTGTAATGGTTTTGGTCCTCATTCCTTGACCAAAAGGAGAAATAAATTAATTCTTAAGGATCTCCTTTCCCCAGAGAACCCTAAAGAAAAAGGAAAAAGATAATCAAACAGAGAGAGATGAAAGATGTACTGAGAAGAAAAGGGCAAAGAAGCTAGAAAAAGAAAGGCTGACTAAATTGGAATTGCTTTGACAGTGAAGAATCTGAGCTGGATCCACAATATCCATCAGTGGTACCAGATTCAGCACAGCTTACATATCGGACCTTTTCCTGCAGAGCTGATAGTAATCTGAGGCAAGTCCCCTGAAAAGACCTTGAGGAGCTCTCAAGATTTATTTATTTCTTTCCACCCTCTTTCAACATCTTCCCTTAATTCTACCAATTCCTTCTAAGGGCTTCAGAATGGATGGGTATAGGATGATGAAGGTTTTTTTTGAAAGTTCAGACTGAAATGAGTGCTATCCCATCCCCTCAGTATCTAGTCATGTTGGTCCACATCCTCCTTCACCAGATCCTTTCTAGGTCCCAGTTCTACCACTAGCAGCTTCTGAACTGATGCCATGCCTGGAGCCTGCAAGTTCAGTACCGATTGTCTTGGAAACCTCGGTGCTCAATCCTTCGCATCCAACTCACTCAACTTTAAGAACTTCTGTGTTGGAGTCTCAGAGCAGGAACCTCAGCATCATCTTCAGTTCATATTCTCTGTTATTCTCTGTGTGCTGCTTTCAGTTTTGGAGTCTTTGGAATTCAAAGTATTGGCTCCAATATTTATATCAGAGCCATCCTGGTACTCAGCATTGGCACTTTGTTTTTGGTGCCACTGATGTCTACAAAGAGAGCTGTCTAATGATGCAGTGGTTGTCAATACAGTGAATAAAGAATTTTGCATAATGGACAGAGTGAGGTAACATGCTTACACATCTGTCATATTTGCCAAGAAGATGCTAAATTACATTGCCCACATGAACCATTTCCAAACAGACATAGCTGAACAAGATCTGGACTTTGAGAACTCAAGATACTTAGTCCAGAAAACAAGCTGAAAGTCATATGGCCACAATGCTGAATATTTCCACTCTATTCATGAGGCTGTCACACAATGCAGCAAGACTGGCAGCTAGAGGCATAAATATGAGATGTCATGCCTGGTTCTGCCTTTCTGGGCAACTTCAAGGTGTCCTTCAGTAATATACCTTATGATAGATCCTCATTATTTGGATCTAAAGTTAAAGAGAAACTACAGATGAGTGAGCTCAAAGGAAAAACACTGTCTGCTCTAGAAGTCCAATCTGAGACCCTGCAATGATCCTTTAACAGGAATCAAAAGGTTCCCAAACCCCTATGGTTCAGGAAATCCTAGGGTCAATAATTGGACTACTCTTCTGGGAGGGGTAGCTGAGGCAGAGGCACTGGTGTCCTTTAATGGATGCTGCCCCACAGGCAGAAGTGGTCCACAAAATCAGGGACTCAGGAGTTCCTTTTCATGGGAAAGGACCTTAACATTCCCTAAAGGTTTGACTGGTTGCTCCCCTCTGGAGGCAGTCATGGATTGACTATTTCTATCTATATATTGGATGGACATCATGCAGGACAAATGAAAAAGAATTCTATACACAGGCTATACAACACCCTTTTCTTACCCCTCCCCCATGTCAACAGTCCCTGCCATTTCCAAACATTCCAACACAGTAGTGCAGTGCTGCAAAGATAGAGTGACACTCTCGGAAAAAAAATAGCCACTCAAGAAGGCCCACCACACCAGAGAGGGTCCAGGGTCTATTCAAAAATCTTTCTTGGTACCAAAGACAAACAAGGACCTTAGTCCAATTCTAGATATCAGTATCCTAAATCAGTACATTGCATAAACCCACTTCAGTATGACCTTGGTGAGGCAATATTGCTTCGCTTAAAGGCAAATGACTCTGTATGCTCAACAAACCTCCAGGATCTGCATCTCCACATTAAAACTGCCAAAACGTCAAGGAGGTTCCTATGCTTCTGACAGGGGCCTAATCACTTTTAGGTCTGATACCTGCCCTTTGGTTACATCACAACCCCCCCCCCCCCCAAGTGCTCACCAAGTCCATGGCAGTAGTTGCAGCCTGTGAGTCAAAGGTACCTGCATCTTTCTGTACCAAGATGATTAACTCTTAATCATTGCATAGATGGACTCCCTCATTGCTATCAGATACTACTTGCTTCAGTTCTTCCTAACCTTAGGTAGCTCAGTACACCAAGACAAATCCAGCTTCATTCATATCTTTTACTAGCTTTCAGACTGCCACCTGGACACAGCAGCTTGTATACTGAAATTTCCAATTGACAGACTCCAGTCTGTAAGAAAAGCAACCTCCAATTTTCTAGATCACTCACCTTCAGCCACCTTAGTTCTGAAGGTTCGCAGATTAATGGCTTTTGTCATGCTGCTAGTCCCTCATGTTCATCTTTTTTCATTTTGATGTCAGCCAAAAGTGCTCTTTGCAGCACCCACAATGTGCCCAGTAAGGACTCCTTCTGCAATTCGTAAGGGGTTACATGTATTAGTAACATATATGAATACAATTGTAGATTATTTTTTACAAGACCCGTTGCTCCTATTAATATTGCAACTGTCTGGGTAGCTTTCTTCCACACTGCGCTCATTTCTGCTTGATATTTTATGACTTTGTGTATGCAAGACACTGTAGTCACTGGGTGTGGGGATTTCAAGGATCAGTTACTTTTGTCTTTTCATGGACCACTATATCCAGTTTTCTAGCATCTATCTTTTGAACTGTTGGTAATGGGTGATCCCATGTGCTGTAGACTTAAATCATTTTCTATGATATACTTTGTGGCTCATGTTTCCAGTTTCAGCCACTTCAATACCATAATGTTTGCACAATCCCCAGTGCAACAGTCTTGTCACATTATTATGCTTTTCAGTATACAACCCTTCTGTCATTAGTATGTCACAACCAGCAAAGAGGTGTGCGACTGTTTCCAATTCTGTTTTACAAAACCTACATTTGCCCGTTTCTCCCACATAGTCAATGGACTTTGCAAACCAATGTGTATGTAGCCCATTACCTTGGGCTGCCAATATTAACCTTTCATCTCTTGGTTTGAATTCGCCTCTCCTTAACCATTCCTGTGTTTGATCCTGATCAACATGAGGATCTTCCAGAAATTTCTGTACTTGCAACTATATTTATACATTTCCTGCCTTCTCATTCTGTCCTTCACCTTATATTCTTTCTTTTGTTTTTCGCACATTCAGTTGCTGCCTGATTTTTATCTACTTCTGGTTTGATTTCCATTCCTGCTTGATGCAGATATGCTTCTGCTAGATTAAGCAGAGAAGTCATGTTAGATTTACTCTCCACGTTTCAAAACTTTCACTATATTTGGGTCTTGTGAAGTCAGCAGATGTGTGCAGTCCCAAGATTGCAGATCTATATGTGTAAATCAATTTCAAGGAGGCTTTGTTCCATATGACTTTATTGCCTTTTTGTTCTATTGCCATAGTTGAGTTTTTTTCTAAATTATACTCTGTTGGCATCAATTCCAGTGTATACGTCGTTGAAAGGCAAGTTATTGGTCTATAATTTTTAGGGGAACTTGAAGGTTCACTCAATTAGGAGCACCGTTTTTCCTGTTAGCCAGATTGGTGTCCTTTTGGGGTATGCATATAAATTGCTTACTCATGGCTAAATCTTCATGCAAAGATGTTAATCAGAAGTTAGCTACTGTGTCTGAGCCTGGGGTTTTCCATTTAGAGGCTTTTCGTCAATCTGGCTGTTACTTCATCCCATTTCATATCCTGTACCTTTAAACTTATTATTCTTTCTTTTACTTCTTCTATCCATTTAGCATCTTTGTTATGTTCCACAGGATCTTCAATGAATACATCTCCAAAATATACATTTCTGTTTTTGGTGGTCTTTCAATTCCTTTTACCTTGTTTCCCAATTCTCTAAAAAACAACTTTTTTGGGTCATCAATAAATTGCTTATTTTGTACTTTATTTTATATTTATCTGTGTATTGTCTAAGTTTTAAAACCTGTGCTGAGATTTTTAGTTTATTTGCAATAGTGCACGATACATCCAGATCTGTTCTAGTACTGCGCATTGCTTTTATCACGTCTATATTTCCAAGTATTTTTGTTAATCTGTTCCCCGCTCTATACTCTATAAAGCAATTGACAAGACGTGTCGCTGGTAGTTTTCTCTACTCAGTACTTCGATGATGGTATTTGATTTCTCTCCTTCCTTTCCCTCATTGCCCAGTGTTCTTGTGGTAGAAATTAATCAGTTATTAATTTAGCTGCACAGTAATATATCCTGTTTACCTCCACCCACCCCATTATATCCACATTTATCTTTAGCTAAAAGCCACTCCCATACTTACTCCTCAATCAAACCTTACCACTGAAATTCCCCACCTACCTGCTTAATTTCATATCCTAACCCAAAGCAACCATGCTACTAGGTAATACTGTTGTAACCCTCACTTGCACTATTCTAGCCTAGATTACATCCTACCAAACCGCTACTGTCATAACCCCCAACCATTTCCACTGCACTCTCTCATCAACTCCCCTCAAACACCCACTGCATAATTTCATTACCCCCAACCACAAACTACCTCCTCCCACTACAACTACTCAATTACTAAATTCCCACCACAATTGAACACAAAATATCCATAAAATAGAATACATTTTTTACTGCATACATAAAACATATTCAACACTCTCTCTAAACTTGCTCAGTGGAGATGTGCACCCCAACCCTGGCCCCACTATCACAAACATCTTCACAAACCCTCTTCTTAACAACTCCCCCACCACCCAAATCACAAGCAACAAAAACCCAAATGCCAGCCTCATTATGTATCAACATCAAAAGCATCTGTAATAAAATCGAAGACCTCCATGCCTACACATGCCTTTACTCCCCTGACATCCTTATTCTAACCGAATCATGGCTCAAACCTCACATCAAAAGTGAGGAAATACTTCCACCTGGATAAAACACCCTCTGTAAGGACAGACTATCCAGAAAAGGAGGAGGTGTGGCGTTGTTCTACAAACACCACCTCAATATCCAAATTCTCACCAAATCAGCTCCCCAGTTTGACAAGGAAGAAATACTTTACACCACCCTCAAAGTAAACCCTAACAAATCAATCAACATTACAAGGTGCTTTTTCTCACCAGGCCAAAATATACCTCCCCTTGAAAACCTACTAGACTGGGCCAATCTTTCCCTACCCCAAGAAACTATTATCCTCGGGGACTTTATCAATTGGCTATCCTGCAACAGCAACCACCCAGCCCTCCACCTAAATCTCCATGGTTTCTCTCAGCTAATACAACCCCCCACTAGGATCAATAAAAACCCCAATGACCACACCATTCTTGACCGAGTCTTAGTTAAAGCTCCTCACACCTACCTAGCAGGCTGTTTACCTGACTCCCTCAGTGACCATTCCTCAACCTTCCTACTAAAATATCACATTAAGGACTGCAAACCCATTACCCACAGACTTATTCGCAACAAAGCTAATTTTAACCCCAACTCCTTCACCTCCTCCCTCCAGAACTTAAACTGGTCACCTTTAAAGTACCGCAGCCTAGACGAAGCAGTCCATTTCTTTAACAGTACCTTCCTCAACATTCTTAACTCCCATGTCCCCCCCCCACTGAGAAACACCAGAAACAGAACTAAGAGCTCCCCCTGGATACAAAAAAACACTGGGGGCCTTATGAAAACCAGGGATAAAACATGGGATGCTGGCGCATAACTAAAAACCCCTCAGATAGGCAACAACTACATAAGGTCAAAAAGCAAATAAAAGCAGACAAAGCCCTTTTCTATCAGACATCCCTAAACTCCTCCCAAAACAACCCCAAGCAATTGTGCTCCACAATTAACTCTACACTCTGCCCAGGAAAAGTAAGCACCCCCCCCTACCAACCACCCCTCTCTCCACCAGTAGCATTGCTGATTCCTTCAATAAACACTTCACAGAATCCATTCTATCCCTAACAAAAAAAAAAAAAAAAACACTTCGCTACACTAAACTCCCCCCTCACCCAACCCAAAACCACACGTCCCTACCTTCTCTCTCTCCACAGTACCCACCTCCTACATAAAAAGACTCCTGACAAAACTAAAACCCACAAAACTAGCAGCCGATTACCTGGCCACAGAATATCTAAAGATAGCAGCTGATGTCCTAGCTTATCCTAGTTCTATATTAATCAATCGCTCCATATCTGAATCCTATGTACCCACGCTATGGAAAATATCACATATCATTCCCCTCCACAAAGGTGGCCCCTCCACTGATCTCTCCAACTACCACCCCATTGCCATCCTCTTCCCTCCCTCCAAGATACTCGAAAAATGCATAAACTCACAGGTCTCCAAATTCCTCCTCAACAATAACCTCCTCTCCAACACCCAGCATGGTTTCAGACCACACCACAGCACAACTGCTCTCTTCTCCTTCACCAACACTATCCTCCATCACAAAAACAATGGCCTTCTCTCCTCTGCTGTACTTCTGGATCTATCCAAAGCCTTTGACATTGTGTCACACAATCTAGTACTCTCAACTCTATCCAACCTTTCTCCACACCAGCCACAGCTATCTACAAGGCTGCCTGCAATCAGTCATCTGGGACAACAATCTATCCCCTCACCTCCCTGTCAATCTCGGGGTTCCCCAAGGCTTCATCCTTGGCCCCCTACTTTTCTCCCTATTCACCAATGACCTGCACACTGCCACCAAACATGCTTTCCTCATACAGTATGCAGATGATTCCACCCTCATTTGTTCAGTCCCAACTCTAAGAGGGCTCAACAGATCACCTAAGAATCTTTCTCTTCAGTTGAAAGTAGACTAATGCCCAGCTTCTCCTCAATCCAAATAAAACCAACTCCTCATCTTCCAATCCTCCAAATCTACCCCAAACACCCCACACTTCACCATTCAAGCCAAGGATAATACCTCCATTTCACCAACAGTCCACACAAAACTACTTGGCATACAGATAGACAATCTCAAATTCAACACCCACATATCACTAACAATAAAAAAAGTTCACAAAAAATGGGCACCTTATATAGAAGCTGCCAATACTTCACCAAACCAGCAAGAATCTCTATTGCCAATTTGCAACTAATCTCCACCCTACTCTATGCATCACCCATACTTACTAATCTTACACAGTCAGACCTACACAAACTCGAAGCCTGCTACAATAAAATTGCAAAATTTGCCACTGGTGCCTCCTATTACAGCCACCACTGTGCCTCCCTTAGAGTCACTGACTGGGTTGAACTCACACAACTCCTACACCAAACTCAACTCACCTTTGCTCAAACTAGTAAACCACCATCTCCAAATCCCATCGTGCCACACAATTCTCCAGCCTTACCACTCTTCTAGACCACTACACTCCTGCAACAAAAATCTACTCCAGATCACCAAAGCCAAAAACTCAGCAGGTGAAACACTATTTTCCTGCACTATATCAAAGCTCTAACAACCTTCCCACTACCATAACTACCCTTACTTCCCACAGTCTTTTAAAGACTGCACTTAAATCTCACCTAAATTCACACCAGCTTTGTCCTTGTCCAAACCCTAATAACCCCCCCCCCTCCTTTAACCCTTCTCTCCTTTCCCAGATTTAGAGCATCTCCTCTATCACTATAAAACTGAACTGAAGATTACTCGCTGCTTGTTAATCCTTCCAGGATTTAATTATATAGTCTATTATTAATGTTATCTAGTTACAGTTAAGAAGTAAAACACAGTGCTGCAAATTTTCTAATTTCTCAATGTTTGTAATTAAAGCTTACTACTCAATTGTACTGAATTTGCTCCTGTATTTCTCCATGTCATGATCACCTCTACTGTATACATACCTTGATTGCTACAGTTTACCTTCTACCATGTCATCCTGTGGAGCTTTTCTCCCCAGGCCTCCACTGAAAAAGGACCAGTGTCCACTCTGAATTTCCCGGTAAACAAATGTAAATAAAATTTAAAAAAAAGTAAGTTATTTAGCATGCACCTCTATGGACAGTCCTAATTACGGTGTTCATTTGTTTCATCAAACTTCTGACTTTTTGGGTTTTATTAACCTTCTGCAGTCTATTTCTTTCACTGATCTGAATATGTCTATTTATCTCTACTATATCAAGCAACTTTTCTCTTAGCTCATTTTCTTCTAAACTGAGGGCACACTGTTGTTTTCCACTTCCTGTGGGCATTCTATAGAAATTTCTATAGCATCTTCTTGTGGTACATTCTCTTCAGTTTCATCCTGTGCCATCCGTTGCTCTATCATATGGGAACTCACTGGCTTCACTCCTCAACACTGACTGCATCAGAGTTTCCACCGTTTCCTGTTTCTTCCCTTGCAGTCCAGCTTCAAGTGAACGTTTATACTAGTTTCCTGTGGAAGGCTCCAACATATCTTCATATAGCACCTGACCAATTGTTTCCCATTCCACTGGTTTCCCCTCAATTCGGATGTTCATTGTTCTATCCTGTTGTGCTGCTTTCTGAATTAGAAATTCTACACTGAATCCTTCACTTTGCAGGTACTTCATAACCTCAGTTTCTATTTCTTTAACTTCTCCATTACTAATCTCCTTTTCTAATTCCTTTTCTAATTTTCCTCGGTCTTCTTATTTTTTGTATTGTAAAGTTTTACACGATTCAATTCCTTTGCCTGTATTTCTCTTCAAATATAGCCTTGGTGCTGCTCTTTTTGTATTGATTAGTTTTGCTTTCTCCTTTGCATAGATATTGCACCATATTAAATCTATTTTTCTTTCCCATGTATATATTTCTTCTTCAGATGTCTCCTGATCTTCCTGTTTATCCTTACTTTGGGGACTCATTCCATCATACTGTGATGTAACCTGTGTTAGACCTTCTATAGCAAATCCTTCACTTCGCAGGCACTCCACAACTTCAACTTCTATTTTTTTTAACTTCTACTTTACTAATCTTCGTTTCTCCATACACTCTTTGTGATTTTTTTTATTGTAAAATTTTCCATATCTGGATACCTTTGCCTATATTTCTCTTTGAATCTCTTTACGGCTGCCTTCTTTATATTGATTAATCTGGATTTCACCTTTGTATAAATATTGCACCATATCAAATCTCCGTTTCTTTCCAGTGTCCATATTTCTTTTTTTATACTTTTTAAAAATCGCTAGGTTTTAATATTTTTGCACTTCCTCAGATGTTTCTTTTTCCAAGCAGATCAAAGTTTCTTGGTTTATATACCGTTTTTCACAAATCTGTTGTATTAATGAACATAATATTTTTATTTGAGGCTTCTGACAGTTTTTCTTGTGGAAGTATTTTTCTTTCCTCTAATTTCTCTCAATCTTTTTTCACATCTTGTGTCTGAAAATTCTGGGATTTTTGCATAATAGTAACAATATAGAATTTATTTATCATCAATAGTCCACTCTATCATTTTTATGGCTATTCTTTGGCCTATCAGTTTTTGTGGACTGCTACTTCCTTCTACAACAAGGGGGGCATCCTCCCCCTGGACCTAGCCTGGCCCGGCCCATTGTAAGAATGTTTCTGTATTTTGAGGATTCTACACAGTCATTTTCCAGTCCTGACACCAGTGTGCCTACCAGGATTGGACACTTTATCTTGGGTCTTGTGCACCCAGCTACCTTTTTTAATTTTTGACCTACTTCTGTCTATGATATATACTATATAAATGCAGTCTATACATCATTGTTGTCTTGGTGAGATTTTGTGAAAAACAGGATCCACCTTGTGAAGGTACTCACCAAGACTTTAGGATGAATTCAATTTCAGCAATACTATTCTCCTTTGCTTGCTGACTTCTCTCTCCATTCGGAGCCCTGTGATGTGTTTTTGTGCGCGAGTTCTTCGCTGGTCACCAAGTGCGCAGTGCAACCAACTTTTCAGTAATTTGAATACTTCCATTTGCATGACTGAAGTTTACAGACAACACCTGACCCTGTGATTGGAGTCTGCTACAGTACTTACGGGTATGGCATTTCCTCCTTCCCCTGTCTAAAGCTACAATAACCATAGATGCTTCATCACTGGGGTAGGGATGGGGGATACAAGGAGATAATAGTCCAAGAGTCATGGGAAGATTTAAATACTAATCTTCACATCGACATCCTGGGGATGAGGGTGGTCATCCCAGCATTGCAGCTCTTCACAACTAACTTCTGGGTGCTATCTCTGTGCAGTCAGACAATAGGTCAGAGGTATGGTATACCAAGAAGGATGGAGGAACTCTCTGCTGCAGACAAGCCATAAAAAAGCAGTATGCAATAGCATCACACCACTTTCTGATCTGCCAAATATATAACAAACTAACTCATGAGATCCATACTAATGCCTCACAAATGGTCTCTCAATCCAACAGTAGTACAACTCACTTTCTGTTGCTGGGGCCAGCATAGCTGTGACACTGCCAGCCCAGCTATCTGGAATTTTGTAAATAATAATGTAATTTGTGAATATTAATAGGATTCATATGCTTGTCTTACTAATGCATGAGAACTGTGTAGGTTATATACTGAAATTCAAGAATGTGACCACAGTGTACCCTACTGGAAAGGAACAGAAAAGTAAAACTATATACCAGTGGAAATGTGTGTTTCAATAGTAGAAGCTGGAACATACAGAGTTAACTTGCAAAACTTCAATAAAATAAGTTGAAATTGTTTTACAAATGTGTTATCTTAGTTTCAGTGAAGCAGACAATGTCTAGAGCTAGAGGTTTAGTTTCAGTGAAGCAATGTCTAGAGCTAGAGGTTTTTCTATTGTCTTGAAATAGAAATAATTACTAGGTTTCAAATGTAAAAAGTGTTTTATTGCTTCCTAGCAGCTGCACATCTGAGAGAGATGCATTTCTCACACAGAGATGATACAATACTGTTGGTATCAGTTAGACTGGGAACTGAAGGCAGGTAACAAAAAGTGAGGTCATCCAGGCTAACCCAGCAGTAATATGTGATATTAATTTAAGAACTCTCTCAGAGAAGGAGACAGGGCATTTTGTATCTTGTCTTGGCTCTGGAAACATCCTTTCATCAGAACTTGCCTTACTAATAAGTAACCAGGGTACAGTAATCTCTCTTAGATATAGACAGGAATATATTAAAGATTAGTTTAGATGCTTTCTGTATTTGAGACTGTCCTGCAATGATATTTTAAAATATTTTCTGTGATTCTGAACTCTGTAGGGACTGTGTTGTTTGAGTACTGGCTTGTACTTTTATTATTAGATATATTTAAACCTTTTAATTTTGTATGGTTTGTTTAGACATATTTAAGCTCAGAGTACTTGCATATGTATTTGGTGACACTGTATAGGACACTCCTAAATAGCCTTGGTCACACTTACCATTTGGATAACAGTAACATTACACAGTAGGATTGATCACCCTTTGCAAGGGCCTTAGAGTAGCTGATAAGTAGTGGTTGGTGGCAGTGATAACTACCTTATAGTCTAGGCAGAAGGGGGCATAAAGTACAGTTTTGTACCTACCATAAATGTAGATGTTCGAAGATCCACATTGCTGCAGTCCTTACTCTTGGGTAGTCCGCTGTCCTCGGTCGGCCCGAATATCAAAGTATAAGGCTGACGTCGGTCAAGGCGCATTTGACTGACATCAGGACGTCAGGGTACAAATGCGCATGACCGACGTCATATCCTCAGTCTTTTCTTGCCCCAGATGTCAGAAGACCCTAAAAATAAAGGTCAAAAACCAAAAGACAGCAAACCAACCACCAACTTTCCTAGCACCAAACATATGTACAATATATACAATAAACAAAATACACCCAATTGACCACCCAACCCACACAACCGCCACTAACAACAGAGGAGAAGGAGGGAGGGTAAATTGGACTGCAGCAATGTGGATCTTCGAACATCTACATTTATGGTAGGTACAAAACTGTACTATGTTCTTCATCTCACATTGCTGCAGTCCTTACTCTTGGGTAGAATACCAAAGCAGAGGAAGGGAGGATGGCCAAATTATAAGGAAGCAGGAGCTGCCAAAATGCCCTGCAAAACAGCAGTGGCAAAACCAGCCCTGGATTTAGAGTAAAGTGGTAGGTGATAATGCCTGGAAAAAGTATGCACTGAACTCCATGTAGCTGCCTCCAAAATATCCTTAGTTGCCACCCCTCAAAAAGCTGTTGAAGTGGCAGTAGCCCTGGTGGAATGAGGCCTAATCCCAGCTGGAACTTCCTTGCCATGATGGGAATAACAGAAAGCAATGCAAAACCCAATCCACTTAGAAATAGTTTGTTTTGACACAGGCTTGCCCTGAGAACTCAAAGCAAAAGAAACAAATAACTGCTGAGACTGCCTGAACCCTTTAGTTCTGTCCAAATAATAACGCAACTGCCTGTGTACATCTAAAGTGTGCAAAATCTTTTCCCCGTTATTTTGGGGATTTGCATAAAGGTAGGCAAATGAATAGTTTGGTTTAAAGCCACACTAGAAACCACTTTAGGCATAAAGGAAGGATTAGTCCGTAAAGATACCCTATCCTTATGGAAAATCAAAAAAGGCTCAACTGCCATAAGGGCCTGCAACTCAGAAACCCTTCTTGCAGAGGTAATAGCCAACAAAAAAGCAGTCTTCCATGATAAAAACTTTAATTCAGCAGTAGCTGCAGGCTCAAAAGGTTGTAGAGTGAGTTTCTCCAACACAAAATTGAGATCCCAAGCAGGAGTAGGAGCTCGTGGGGGTCTTATATTTTTTGCCCCTCTAAGAAATTGCTTGAACAAAGGATGAGAAAACAATGGTGGGTCACAATCATAGTGAGCCGAAATTGCTGCAGCATGAACCTTAATAGAAGAGAAGGACAAACCCTTGTCCAGTAACTCAGTAAGATATTGAAGAGCCACACTTAAATTAGGCTCAGAAACATCAAAATCCTTTGCTGCACTCCAAAATAAAAATCTCTTCCATTTTTCTGCGTACACTTTCTTTGTACTAGGCCTTCTAGCTTCCAAAATAACATTCAAAACTTGTTGTGGAAGTGGAGGCCCACTATGGTTCAAAACAGAATATGCCAGGCTGTCAGGTGCAGAGAGTGAAGCTTGACATTGAGCAGATGACTGTCCTCCTGAGACAACAGGTGTGGAATCGTAGGCAAAGGCCATGGAGGCTTCCGTACCAGGCTCCTCAGTAATGGGTACCAATGCTGTCGAGGCCAATCTGGAGCTATTAAAATCATCCTTGGCTTGTCTTGTCTGGCCTTTAGTAGCACCTTTGGGAGGAGAGGCAGAGGCGGAAAGGCATACACATGAAGATTGCTCCAATTGAAAGAAAGAGCATCCACTCTCCAAGCTGTTGGATGAAACCTTTGTGCAAAACTTTGGCAGCTGGTGGTTTAGTGGGGAAGCGAACAGATCTATGTCTGGAGTTCCCCATGACACTGTCAATTTCTGAAATACATGAGGATCCAATTTCCACTCGTGGGGATCCATAATTTGTCTGCTTAACACATCTGCTAAGGAGTTCTGTGCTCCCGGCAGAAACCTTGCCTGAAGATTTAGCTGTAAAGTGAGAGCAGTCTCCCACAAAATCATCGCTTGCCTGCATAGAGGATAAGAATGTGTTCCCCTTGCTTGTTGATGTACCACATGACAGTTGTGTTGTCTGTTAGAATCAACACCTGCCCTGGAAGAAGTAAATCCTTGAAGGCTATTAATGCAAACTGGACTGCTAACATCTCTTTCAAGTTGATATGTAGATGTTGTAGTCTGGCAGGCCACTTGTCTTGTATCCACTTTCCATTCAGATGAGCTCCCCAAGCTTTGTCTGAGGCATCTGTCGTTAGAATCTGACTCGCCTCTGGCCGGGTCACAGAGAGTCCCTTGTTTAGGTGACATTCCTGAGCCCACCACAAAAATTCCTTTTGAATGCAAGGTATTATTGGAATGACAGTGTCCAAATCCTGGCAGTGCTGTGTCCATACATTTTTGAGATACCATTGTAGCTTCCTCATATGCAGTTTGGCATTGGGAAGCACCAGAATACAAGATGCCATGAACCCTAAGGCTTGAAGGACTGTCCTTGCAGTCAGCCCAGACTGATGAGATAACTGATGAAAGTAAAGGGAAAGATTCTTTTGTTTGTCCGGGGTCAAAAAGGCCATCTGGGATGCTGTATTCAGTCTCACACCCAGAAAGCACATGTCTTGAGAGGGTACTAGACTGGACTTTATTTCGTTCACAGAATACCCCAGGCATCTTAGCACTGCTATCACATAATCCAAATGATGAAGAAGCTCGTCCTTTCCTTGAGCCAGAATTAGGCAATCGTCCAAATAAGGATAAATCTGTATTCCTTTTAACCTGAGGAAAGCTATCACTGGAGCCAGAACCTTCGTGAACACTCTGCAGTAGATAAGCCAAAGGGCAATGCAGAGAACTGATAATGAGAAGTCCCAGCTCGAAAACGCAGAGACTTCCTGCAACTCAGTCTGATAGGAACATGAAGATAAGCCTCCTTGAGATCTAAAGTTACCATCCAATGATCTTTGCCCAGCAGAGGTAAAAGCTGCTGTAACGTCAACATTTTGAACTTGGGAACGTCCAGATAAGTGTTGAGGATAGATAAGTCCAAAATTGGTCTCCACGTGTTCCCTTTCTTTGGTACGAGGAACAGGCGAGAATAAAATCCTAGGCCCACTTCTGGCATAGGGACCGGCTGAATGGCCCCTAGTTGGAGTAACAGAGAAATTTGCTTGTGAGCCTCTATTCTTTGTGTAGGAGGAACGTCTGGCATGCCTTTGAAAGGAGGTAAGGTATGGAAATAAAACCTGTAACCGTGGTGTATGATATCCAATACCCATCTGTCTTGGGTAATTAAACTCCAATTTTCTTTGAAAAGTGCCAACCTTCCTCCCAAGGGGCTGCCAGACGAGAAGGCTCTGGCAGCTGAAAAGGTAGGTCATTGGGTCTGTTTACGAAAGGACTGACCCCTGCCCTCACCTGAAGACTGTGCAGGAGAACTCCTGTACGAGGCCTGAAAGAACCCTGAGCTCTGCCCCTACCACGTCTAGATCTACCCCTAGACTGGGAATCATAAGAAGGATACATCCACCCCTTAGTAGGCCAATTTCTACTAAACTTTGGAGGCTGAACCTGCAAAAAATCTTTAACAGTCTGCATAGACTTAGCCTTGTCTTCCATTTTCTTTAAAACTGTCTCAACAGGAGAACCAAACAACACATCAGATTGTAAAGGAGCATCTAAAATCCTCGTTTTAACATGGTCAGACAAATTCTGATCCCTCAGCCAGGCGTGCCTGCGAAGAACTGACCCAGTGGCAGCCACCCTAGACGAGGCCTGTACAGCATCAAAACCACATTGCAAAGAATGCTTACCCACCTGTTCAGAAACATGTACTAAATCTTGCAATTCTTTACAATCAATACCTTCCGCCAGAGCATCAACCTTAGACTTCAATTGTGAAAGGAGATAGTTTTGGTATTTTAACATGTGAAACTGGCAATTCAAAGCCCTCATAGATAGAGTGGAAGAAGTATAAACTTTCTTTCCCCATCTGTCCAAAGCTTTGGCCTCTTTGTCAGAAGGAACCGGATTCTTGACAACAGAAGCCTTAACACCTTTAGGGCCCTGACTAACAGTTTCTGGGTCTGCCCTAGGACTCTTAAAAAGATATTTATGAGCTTCAGGCACCCTGTAATATCTATCAGGTTTAACAGGAGCAGGAGGCAAAGAATCAGGATTAAGTGAAGCCTCTGCAAAAACATCTTCCACCACATCTAAAACAGGAGGTATAGCCAAAGGCCTATGCTGGGGCAAAAAAAAATTCCCTAAGCCTTTTCCTGGAATCAGAGAAGTCCTGGCCTTCCCACTTAAAATGCTCCCTCATAGAATGAAGAGTTTCTGAAAAAGAAAAATCCTCAGGAGGAGAAGCAGAAGGAGTAGAATCATCCACATCAGAGTCAGAATAATGAGAATACTCCTGCAAGACTTCAGCCGAAGACTCTGAAACATCCGAAGCCTGCTCAAAACTCCCTGGCTCAGGCTCCACCCTAGGTCTCTTATCAGGAGGGGGCAAAGAACCCCTAATCAAAGTAATCAAATCTTCTGCCATTTTAAGCATATGCTTCTTGGGCACAGTTCCTGAAGAACTAGGGGTGACACCAACTGAAGCTAAACCTGGCCTGCCCCTGGGAGAAGCCTTGGCAACAGAAGGAGAGGGCCTAACCACCTTAGGAAGGGAGGGGAGTAAAGTAACCTGAGAAGCCCCTTCGGCCTGACCTGCCTCCTGAGAGGCCACATCCTGCAATAACAAAGTCTCTCCCTGGGAACCCAAAGAAATCTCCGGTGGAACCACCGGCTCCACCGACACCTCTAAAGAACCGGCGTCTGGTACAGACGGTTCTTCCAGCCTAGGCTTAACTGCTTTGTCCTTGCGCTCGAAGAAGCGGGCGTCGGAGCATCCGACGGCATTTTATAATTGCACCGCTTCCCAAAGACTAACCTGGCACAATCCAACCTTCTCTTTATAGTGCGCTTATTAAATCTAGCACAAGAGCGACAGCCAACAACGTCGTGCTCAGGCCCTAAACAAAGAATACACAAAGTATGATAATCTCTATGCGGTATCGGTTTCCCACAAGAAATGCAATTATTCACTTTTTCTGACATCCGGTAAACCAGTGAGGCAAGAAAAACTAAAATATTCTAACGGGTACTTAGCCAACTTTGACTCGGTCTGAAACTTCGAAAATAAAAAATCTCAGAACGCCAACCGGCACTTGCAATGCTGCTTCTGCATCGGACCATGCGGCAAAAAAGACTGAGGATATGACGTCGGTCATGCGCATTTGTACCCTGACGTCCTGATGTCAGTCAAATGCGCCTTGACCGACGTCAGCCTTATACTTTGATATTCGGGCCGACCGAGGACAGCGGACTACCCAAGAGTAAGGACTGCAGCAATGTGAGATGAAGAACATCTAGTAAACCTTAAACCTGTGCCAGCCATCCCCAGGAGTGTCTGTGTGTTTGTATATAAATCAAATCTCAAAGTGTGTGTGTGTGTGTGTGTGTGTGTGTGTGTGTGTGTGTGTGTGTGTGTGTGTGTGTGTGTGTGTGTGACAGCTACTTGGGCAGGGACATGAAACATTGGTTGGACACAGAGGGTGCTGGAGGTTTTGGCTTGACTACTCGGCTGAGATTTTAACCCTATAGCTGTGCCAGTGGAGAGTTTTTATTGGGGATCTGGAGAAAGAGGCAGAAACCAGCCCCAGACTGACTGATCTCTGTGTGCTCTTCAGGGAAATTGTACTTTGTGTGTGTTCTTGTCATCCTCCCAATGTGTACATCCCTCACTGGTGCTAGTGGTGAGGATTGAGGCTCCTTGACTACTAAGGTCAGTGCAGGGGCATCACAATAGCTGTGACTTCTTTGCCTTCTCATCCAACACAAAATACAGCAGTTACTTTGCTTTGATCTGTTCAAAGGGACACCCACACCAAGAAATGCTCTAGCCCATCAATAGCCTCCCAGATTCCTTTAGGCCTTTCCTCCTCTCCCCTTGATTACCAAATTACTACAGAAATTCTTCACATGCAAAGTAGTGATCCTCATTGCACAATTCTTGGCCAGGTAAATATACTTCCCCTTGCTGGGGCCACATCAAATGAAACAATCATGGCTTCTAGATCTTCAACCAGATCTTTTATGCATGCATCTTGATCTTCATTTTATTTATTTGGTCAATGATTCAGTTAACTGTTCCTTGTGCCTCGTTCCTTTTCTAACCATGTCAATGTCTTAACAAATGTTTAAACTCAAATGGTAAGACATTTGCTTTCTTGGTGTGGTATCTGAGCTCCTCAGTGTCGTGTCCTAACATGCAACAAGCAAGGCTTTTGGTCTGGATTACGTAAATGTGATACCTCTGTTCCATATTAAGCTATTGGTAGTCTGCACTGTATTTTCCAGGGTGCCACCTAAGCTGTGCATGTATTAATCTTGTTAATATTTTACAGCTTTCCTGCTACTCCCTTAGTCTATTCACCTGTCCAGTCTGACCCTATTATGAGCATTATTTAGCGTAATATTACCTGTTAGCATTCTCATAAATTAATATTACCATCACGGTTTCATTTTTTTCTTTTTTTCCTGTTAACATTCACTCTCTCTACTCCTATTTGGAGAAACTACTATAACTGTGCTCTTCCCTCACAACGGTGGATACAGTGAATTGAGAACCTCTAGCCATTTGGTGAAAGACTGGACCCTTTGGTCTGTTGCCTGACCAACAATGAATGTATGTGTACTAGTATTTGCCCTAGAGTAATAAACATTTCTTTATCTCAGTCTCTCATTCTTGTTCCCCTTTGTAAATCATCCCAGTCTCCCTAGCACCCTCTAGTCTACACAGCTCAACTTTCCCTGGCCCTCATCCCAACACCTCCCACTCCCTCCAACTGTTTACCTTCACACAAAGTTGGTGTACCATCCCTGACAATACTATTCTCCTACTTCTTGCTGCTCTATCCCTACTTAACCGTTTAATGACCAAGATACCCTGTGTGGGGTGGAATACAGTATTATCTCTCAGCTTCTATACCTATTCTACTTGCCCCTTTGCTTTTTATCTGCTAACACCTACAATAAATCAAATCTACAATCAAAAGGAAAAACAAATACTAAATACTCCTCTTTCCTCTTCTTTGCTAACATTAAGCTCTAATACAACTTACCTTACTGATTTTTTCTTCTCTTTCTTCCTCTGTCTTTCTTTCTTCCTCTGTCTTTCTTTCTTCCTCCTCTGTCTTTTTTCCTCTTCTTTCTCTTTCTTCCTCTCTTCTCACTCTCGCTCATCCTCTTTCTCTCTCTCGCTCATCCTCTTTCTCTCATCCTTTCTTTTCTCTCTTTCTTTCTTTCATCTCAAGTGTTGTACAAGTTGACTGGGCCATCCCACTCTGTTCTACCTGCTCTGCTCGGGCTCACTCCGCTTCCCTACCCCCATTTCAATCTACCCGCATATCAATTACATTTATAGTTAACCATACCCCACCCATAATTCAAGCAATCAACACAAGCTCCGCTCAATAAACCCAACCTACCCATTCAATATATCCAATTAACTAACTCCCCAACCAACTTCTCTACCATCATTTACCAATTACTCCTGCTTTCTACAACAGCAACTTCTCCCCCCTCATCACCGCTTCCTCTGGTACCTCTGCATTCATCTTATATCTATAATGACACTACTATGACCACACTATACCTTTCTCGGTCTCTATCTCCTTCATTCCTTCTTCACCTCACAATACCTCATCCCACTCGCACACAGTTCATAACTACCTCTATCACTTCTACCCAATCACAAATCTTACTCCAACATATCTTCTAGTCTCTACTTCACTAATACATTGCAATTCCTCAAACCTACAATCCTTTCACAAACACACAATACCCTACTTATAACACTCCACACAACACAGCACAATTGAGCGCCAACTGCTATCAACACTACATTCAGATAGTACCACTACCCTATCCCAATTTGTGGACATCCACCCCAAATCTGGATCCACTCCATCTGCCCCCAAACTTCAGGAATCCCTAAAAATAACCATTCACATACAAAGTATTAAAAACAAAATCCCAGAATTCCATGCCTGGATATCCCATTCTAGACCGGATAAAATTGCTGCAACCAAGACATGGCTAAAGGCATATATAAAAGACACCGAATTTCTCCCCCCAGGTTTCTCCAACAGTATCCACAAAAAGGGGGAGGAGTTGCATTTCTCTACCCTAACTCCTTTACCACTGCCCCCTACTCAAACTCTATTCCACAATTCTCTGCAGCTGAACTTACCATAGTGCATCTAAAAATGAGCAAATTCAAAAGTCTCTGCTTGGTAGTCATATAATCCCATCAGGTAATAATATCCCTATATTAGAAGGGCTCTTAGCTTGTACCTCAAACAATATCCACAATGAAACAATAATTCTAGGTGATGTTAAAACTGGCTAGATCATACAACTACCTCTCCCAATGTATCTATCAATCTCTATAACTTTACTCAGCTCATTACTAGCATAACCTGACCTAGAAACAACAACAGTGGCTCCATTCTCAACCGGATTTTAGTTTCTGACCCTAACAAAATTTCTTCAGCAGGAACTCTCCCCTGCAATATTAGTGACCAACATCCTTCCTACATAACACTCAATGCCTCCACAACTCTAAACCATCACCAATACAAACCCACCAGAAAGTTAGCTAACTTTGACTCTACAATCTTCAATGAGACAGAGTAAACTTAACTGGAGTACTTCAAAAATCTCTACCCCTTGAAGCTGTTGAATTTTTCAATTTAACATTCCTAAACATACTCAAAAGAATGTCCTCCCTTTGAAACAAGAGAATAAAAACAAACAATGCTGTCTTTCTACAGAAACCAAACAACTTATGACTATGAGAGACAGAACATAAAAAAAGTCAGAAAAGTAAAAACCCTATCGAATTCCAGCTCTTCAAACAGCTCCACAAGCAAGTAAAATGTCTAGTTATTAAAGATAAAAAAACAATACTACCTCAGTCTCCAAAATGACTAACCATAACCCAAAAGGATTTTGGAACTCACTCGCTACTCTACTAAACCCTGGCACCAAATCCTGACAAAACCCCTGCTGAACTCCGCATGGCTTTCAACCTGGATGCAACACAACTGCTCTCCTATCCTTCTTGAAAATCAACCTCAATCACAATGATGGCAAACTTGTCTCTGCACTTTTCCTCAATCTCTTTAAGGCCTTTGACACCATCTCCCATTCTCTCCTTTCTAAGCTCTCACATCTAGGCATGTCCACATCCATGCTGGACTGGTTTGCCATCTTACAAACAGACAATCTACCAAATGGCTATACTCTCTCACATTTTCTCACTACTGCCACAGGTGTTCCCCAAGGATCAATCTTGGGACCGCTTTTCAGTACTTTCATTAACGACTTTCACTCTGCTGTCACTCCTGGATCTGTAGTACAATAAGCAGGTGATTATACTATTATCTGCTCCGGCACCTCAGAAACAGAACTTCTGACCATGACCTAAAATGCTTTCTCCACTACTGAAATTTGGATGACCAATAACCATCTTCCCCTTAACCCCAACAAAACCAAACTCCTGATCTTTATGCCCAAAAAACACCACTCTTAATAAATCAAACTTTATCATCTACTCATCTAACAAAACTGCCATATACGTAGTTCACCATACCAAGCTCCTCGCTGTTACTGTAGATAACTTAATACTCGACCAAAACATCAACATAAAAAAAACGCACCAAAAACTTTGTAATCTTTATAGACAAACAATTCTTAAAATACTCTGCTAGAAAAACTTGCCCTAACCATTCTTCTACCCTGTTCTCCTCTTTGGTGCCCCTATTCTAACAAATAGCCAGTCCTGCTTAAAAACTAAGATGGAGACCTGCTATAACAAAATTGCTAAGTTTGTGACTTGTGCAAAATATTCTTCCCATCACTGCCATTCTTTACAATCTCTGAACTGGCTTGACCTCCCACAACACCTCACATACATAAACTATCTACGGCACACAAAATTGTATACAAACCTCTCGAATGCCCGGCCCTCACCTCCCTTCTAACTCTCTATCAACAAAACCAGCATGTCATATCTGAAAATCAATCTCTTATCCAAATAAATAGACCAAAACTCCCTGCAGGTCAGCGTCTCTACTCTTTCACTGTAGCTAAACTCTGGAATGCCCTTCCACCTTTCTCCAGACCATTGGTGCCCCCTTTTTTCAAAAAGTACAGTTGTGTACACTTACCATAAATGTAGATATTAGAGTGTATTCACTGTTGCAGTCATTACATCTGGGTTATCTACTTGCAGTAGCCCTCAGTCGGCCTGATTAACGAAGTCTTGGGTCCTGTGTCAGTTGCTGTCCCTTCTTCCATGATGTCAGGTTGTCAGGGGTATAAAACATGCAGCCGACACCATTACATCAGTTTTTCTTGCTCGAGATGTTAGGTGCCCCCCCTAATGGGAAGCAATTAAATCTGTAATATAAGGATATACCTCCAACAAAAAAAGCAAAATACACCAAAAAGCTTTTTGGAGCATAGTAAGTGAGAATAGAGATACAGCCAAGAGAAGAAAGGGGGCTGGAGGGAGGGTAACCAGGACTGCAACAGTGAATGCACTCTAACATCTACATTTATGGTAAGTGTACACAGCTGTACTATGTTCTTCGTGTTTCACTGCTGCAGTCATTACATTTGGGTAGATTCCCAAAGCTAAGGTCGGGAGGAGGAATTTAAATAGAATTAGGACCAGCTATAAGGCCCTGCAAGACTGCAGTGGCAAAACCAGCTCTGAATTTAGAGAAAATTGGCAAATGATAATGCTTGGTGAAAGTATGTACAGAACTCCAGGTAGCAGCTTCTAGGATGTCCCTTGTAGGGACACCCCTGAGAAAGGCTGCAGAGGTAGATGCAGCCCTGGTTGAATGGGGTCCGATGCCCTGTGGGATAGGTTTTCCATGGTGCTTACAGCAGAAATGAATGCAGCGGCCTATACATTTTGAAATTGTTTTGAAATAGCTTTCCCCTCTTGTCCGTGTAGCAAATGCCACCAGCAGTTGTTCAGATTTCCTTTGAGGTTTAGTCCTGTCCAAGTAAAATCTAAGTTGTCTGTGCACATCTCAGGAGTGCAGTATCCATTCCCCTTTGTTCTGTGGGTTAGGAAAGATGGGAGGCAAATGAATGGACTGATTAATAGCCACACTGGATACCACCTTGGGCATGAAGGAGGGACTGGTTCTGAAAGTCACCCTGTCCGCATGAAAGATGATGAAAGGCACCACTGCCATAAGGGCCTGTAACTCAGATGCCCTTTTTGCAGAAGTGATTGCTAAAAGGAAAGCGGTTTTCCAGGAAAGGAATTTTATATCTGCAGAGTGAGTTTCTCCAAGACAAAGTTAAGGTCCCAGGCTGGAGTTGGAGCTCTTCTCAGTGGCCTTAAATGTGTGGCACCTCTGAGGACCTGCTTGAGCAGTGGGTGAGAGAAGAGGGGAGGCTCTGTGCTATAATGAGCTGAAATGGCGGAGGCATGAATTTTGATGGAGGAAAAGGACAAGCCCATATGAAGCATCTCAGTCAAATATTGTAGAATCTGAGGTACATTGGTCCCAGGTACAAAATCCTTTCCATTTTGCAGCATAAGATTTTCTAGTACTAGGCCTCCTAGCCTCTAAAATAATATTCATCACAGATTTACTGAGGGGTGGTAAAGGAGAGATTAGGTAATTAGCTGCAAACCCTGAGCCTAGCAGCCTGGCAGAATAGAGCATCCACTTTCCAAGCTAGTTTGTGGGGAATCCTTGTGCAAAATTTGTCCAACTGATGGTTCTGGGGGGAGGCAAACAGGTCTATATCTGGGTTACCCCATTTGCTTGTCAACATGTTGAAAATCCTTGGTTCCAGTTTCCACTTTTGTGGGTCCATGAGGTTTATGCTTAGTCCATCTGCCAGTGTATTTAGTTTTCCTTGCAGGAATTGAGCTTGTAGATTCACTTGGTAGCTCAAGGCTGTGCTCCACAATGCCATGGCTAGCCTGCAGAGGGGGTAAGAGTGTGTACCCCCCCCTCCCTGCTTGTTTATGTACCACATGACCGTGGTGTTGTCCATATTTACCATTAGTCTGTACAGCTAACATTTCCTTTTGATTTATGTGTAGGTGCATTTGACTTGGGTTCCATTTGCCCTGAATGCACTTCCCTGCCAGGTGAGCCCCCCATGCATAGTCTGATGCATCTGTTAAGGTTTGGGCGGCAGGAGGTAGTGTGAATGGTAGCCCCTTGTTTTGGTGACAGACCTCTGCCCAAAGGAACTCTAGGCATAGGCAAGGTATGATGGGAATCACAGCTTCTAGATTCTGTGAATGTTGACACCACTGCAGTTTCCTCATATGCAGCCTTGCATATGGAATTAGAAGAATGCAGGAGGCAATGAACCCCAAGGCTTGCAGAATTTGCCTTGCAGATAACTGGGTTTTTGAGGCCACTTGTTTGAAGTAGGCTGTCAAGGAAGTCAGTTTCTCTGCCGTGAGGAAATCCATCTGGGAAGTTGTATTCAAGCTTACTCCCAGGAATACAATTTGTTGACAGGGTACCAGGTGTGATTTCTTTTCGTTTATGGTGTATCTCAGACAAGGCAGTACCTTCTGAACAAAGGCCAGATGATTTAAAAGTATGTCCTGGCTTTCTGCCTGAATTAGACAATCATCCAGGTATGGATATATTTGAATATTTCTTTGCCTGCAGAATGCAATGACTGGAGCTAGGCACTTTGGCTTATCTACTGCACCCAGGATATTCACAAACGGCAGTGCAGAGAACTGATAGTGCATGTAGCCTGCTTTGAAGCATAGGTATCTTCTACAAGACTCCCCTGATAGGGATGTGCAGGTATGCTTCTTTTAAGTCTAGTGTTGCCAACCATGCATCTTTGCCTAGCATAGGAAGCAGCTGGTGAGGAGTCAGCATCTTGAATTTTGGAATCACCAGAAAGGTATTTAGAGTAGAAAAGTCCAGGATAGGACACCATGCATTGCCTTTTCTGGGTACCAGAAAAAGTCTCGAATAGAAACCTTGTCCCTTTTCCTCTTCTGATACCAACCGAAGAGCCCCCATGCTTAAGAGAAAGAGTACTTGATTTTGGGCCTCTGCCCACTGATTTGGGGGTAGATCTGGCCACCTGCTTGGTGTAGGTAAGGTGTGGAAGTGAAATTTGCATCTTCGGGACACTATATTTAAAACCCATTTGTCCTGGGTAATGAGTTCCCAGTTTTTGGCCTACAGACTAATCTTTCCGCTTAAAGGAGTATTCAGTTGGGAAGTGCTCAGAAGTTTTAAAAGCAAGTCATTGAGACAGATTTCCATAGGGCGGAGTCTTACTACTCTCCGATTTGGGTGCGGAAACCCCCCACTGCTTAGCCTTATGTTTCCCCGGGACTGAAACCTGGGGTTTCTGCTGTGTCTGGGTTTGGCTTGAGAAGACCTGGAAGGGGCTGGAAAGGACCAGTTCTTAGAGGGCCAGTGCCTACTAAATCTAGGAGGCTGAACATGTAAGAAATCTTAAACAGTTTGCATAGATTTAGCTTCATCTTCCATCTTTTTAAGAACTTCCTCAGCCTTGTTGCCAAACAGGCAGTCCTGATTTAAGGGAGCATCCAACAATTTAGCTTTAACATGATCAGGCAAAGATTGCTCCTTAAGCAAAGCATGCCTTCTGAGCACAGACCCAGTAACAGCAGCCCTGCAAGAGGCCTCTAATGAATCAAATCCACATTGCAAAGTATATTTTCCAACCTGTTCAGCAGAATGCATTAAATCCTATAATTCTTATTTTCCACAGTCAGGAATCAACATCATTTTCTGTTTAAGCAATCCAATAACATGTTTGATACTTTAATATGAAACTGGAAGTTTAACGCCCTAATGGCCAATGTTGCAGAAGTGTAAGCCTTCTTATCCCATCTATCCAGCGCCCTGGAGTCTGTATCAGAAGGGGTAGGATTTTTAGCAGTATTAGCCTTAATGCCCTTGGGTCCCTGTGAAGTAATCTCTGGATCCGCAATAGGATTTTTAAAAAGGAACTTGTGTGAATCAGGAACCCTGTAATACCTGTCAGGTTTTCTGGGAGCAGGAGGCAAAGAATCAGGGGCCAAACTAGATTCTGAAAAAGCATCAACAATGTCTAGTATGGGAGGAATAGCTAAAGGCCTATGCTGAGGCAGGTGTAAGAAATCCCTAAAACCTCTTTTTTGAATCAGAAAAATCCTGGCTTTCCCAGTGGAAATGCTCCCTTAGAGTATGTAAGGTTTCACCAAAAGAAAAATCTTCTGGAGGGGAAGCAGAGGGAATAGAGTCCTCTGCATCAGAAGCAGAGGGAATAGAGTCCTCTGCATCAGATTCCTCATAAGTAGATAAGGGAAAATCCAGATCAGAAGAATCAGAAAAATCAGAATCCTGGTCAGAAGATAAAAAACTTCAGTCCTAGGTCTTTTAGAAGGGGGAGGTTGGCTTCCCCCGATTAGAGTTACAAGATCTTCAGCCATTCTTATTTGTATTTTAGGCATAGAGGCCTGAGCATGCAGCCTGGGAGTTGTTTTTTTATGCATGGTTTGAGATTTAAGCCTAAATGAAGAAGGAGGCATCTGTTTAATATGCAAGTCCGTAGGCCTGAATACACCCTCAGAAGCCAGTGCCTGCACAGCGGCTCTGGACCCATCCAAGGTAGAGACATCCACATTTTCCATAGTTGAAGCATCTTGCATCATACCGGACTCTGAATGAGTCTCAGTAGAGGCCTGCGAATCAGAAGTAGCGGGCATTAGGGAGTACCAGTGAACTGGCGACTAGCTTAGGAGAAGCGTTGTTGGCAGTTTTGGACCTCGGCGGCCTCTCTCTATCTTTATCTTTGCGTTTTTTCAAAATCCCGGTAGTCGGATGGCTAATCAACTTCTGGATAATTAAACTGAGAACCAAAATTTTTAGAGGCAAAAATATGCAGACGACAGATAGTGCGCCAATTAAACAAAGCACAAGATCGACAGCAAGGTACGTCATGGTCAGGGTCTAGGCAAGGAATACAGTACGAATGAAAATCTTTATGAGGTATTTGCTTTCTAAAAGTAATGCAATTATTACCTTTTACTGACATTGGTAAGGAGCAAGAAAAAGTTTCCCCAATGGGGTACTTCGCTTTAGTTGAAGACTTCGGTTCTGAAATACGAAAACGAAAATTTCAGGAGTCTGCCGACCAGCACTTGCGAACTCCTTCTGCTTCGGGCACTGCACGGAAAGAAAGACTGATATAATGGTGTCGGCTGCATGTTTTATACCCCGGACGACCTGACGTCATGGAAGAAGGGACAGCAACCGACGCAGGACCCAAGACTTTGTTAATCAGGCCGAGTGAGGGCTACTGCAAGCAGATAACCCAAATGTAATGACTGCAACAGTGAAACATGAAGAACATCTATACTTCTATAAGATATCAACCTACATAGAATTATTCCTACAGAAAGGAGACACGTGCTTAATTTTAGTGACAAAAGAAGATAACATGCGATATAACAATTTCATGTTTACATAAATCAGCAGTTCTGTTGACTAGGTAATAATAGTAGACAGCAGCAGTTTTAATATCTATGCAGAAACATAGAAGCAGTTATCAACGAAAAGGGATGGGAGTCAACCCAAAAATCACACAAGAAAGAAATTGAGCACAATAACAACCAACCAGTTAGTGGTTACAAGAAAACCTGCAGGAATAGTTAAGTGTGCAACTTAAAGAATATCTGCACAAAAAACAGGAGACAGTATTACAGAAGATGGAAGAAAAAATAAAAGACTATACTACATCTGACCACTATTAAAATAACAGCAACTGCTGCAGGTAGGGTGGCATAACGTTACCTCATGTTAGAAAACAGCCAGACGAAACAAATGTGTTGAAATGATGGAAAGACATTCCAATTAGAGGCGGTCATTCTAAATGTCTTGCTTGCAGCCATTTATTGCAGTTCTCTCAACCTCAAGAAGCATATCTATTTATTTAATTTATACTTTCTGGACTGTGTTACTCCTACTACCCCAACTGTCTTTTTTCAGGGAAGAACCAAGGTAATATTCATACAGACTACAGATAATTTACAAATCTTACATGATTTGAGAGAATACTATAATAATTACAATCATACTAGCAGCTTCTGCATACAGAAAATGACAAATGATATAAAGATTTGTATGGCAGTAAGAAGAAAGTGGAAAGTGACACTTGGATTAGTACAATGACTGCAGTTGAGTAAGATTGTCAGATGTTCTGCCCTGCAATATAGCCAATCAAGCCAAACCAAATCAAGACTGGTGATCAAGAAGCTACTCAGCCTCAACCACCGACCGTCCTGCTCTTTTTGCATCCTTTCCCACACACCAAAAGAAAACCTCTAGATAATGAATTTCTTTTGTTCTCTGTCAATCCAAGCAAGATTCACACCACTAGTAAAGCTTTCACTGTCACTAAACCTGAAGTTTCCAGTAGGATCGGATATATCTGTTCCATGAATAATTCCCCGATTTCTTATCTGCCCTTATAAAACACGAATTAAAACAACTTGGACAAATGTCCCATTTTATTATTTAACTTCTACCACTTTATCTAAACACTACTGGATATCCCCATATGTCTGAAAATGGTCAAGTTTCACAGCCAGCCCACCTAATCAGTTAAAGAAAAAGTAAATTATACCCAATCACATTTTGCAAAGTCACATCTCAGCAAGGTATTTGGGTCAAAGAGTCAAAACAGCAACACGAGTAACATATTTCTTCTAACTACACACATAATCTCAGAAATAAATTACAAAAGAAACCAGTAAATCTCACTTATCCACTACGTTTATTCATTTTTTCCCACTTAGGTAGTTAATACAGCTGCAAATCTAGGAAGAGTTCACTTTAAGAGGAACACTGGGAGAAAAAAAAATAAAAGCCAGTGCTACACAGGCAACTTATTACATACATCATTATCATGTACGGACAATTGTTACATATGCAATACGATGTACTTCAGTACTAAGCAAGCAAAATTCTGTCCTGTGCAGTTTTAGTGAAAATCAGTACCATATGTTATAATCTGCACAAAACCGAAAAAGCTTTAATCAGTACACAAGACATAAGAATGCTTCTAACAGTTTATTATATTAATGCTCTATAGATTTGTAGCCATGTTTATTCAAATTACTATTTGTTAAATACGTTAGGCTGATGTGATCCAAAGACCTCTTTTCATTCTGTGAACAATAAAAACAAAATATATATGTATTTTTTCCCCCAGTGGGAGCGTTGCTCCCTTCTCCACATACCCTCAAAAACAGTAAGGAGATCCCTGTACCTTCTTAATTACAATATGTTGTAGGTTTAGCTCATGCCGTAGAAAAGGAAGACATGGTTTAGTCTTAGTGGTCTTACAGTTTGCCATAGTGGAATGGGAACTTGACATAAATCTAACTGTGAGAACCTATGGTTGGTTTCACAGAAATAAAGTGTATATACAGCCTTAGCAAGTAAGGGCTGGAGAGAATTAATAATGGGACAACCCCTTTTCTGTAAAAAAAGAATTTCATAGAAATCATTTTCCTACCTGTAACAGTGAAGGAAAAGGACAACAAATTTAGATGAGTAAGAGTGAAATGTTGGTTACTACACGTTTCAGTTTTGCCCACATAATTGTTTTGAATAAAGCAATTTGACTAGAGTAAAAAGGACTTCAAGGAAGACAGAAGCAGTGGCACAAAATGACAAGGACCTGTATTAACCCACATTGTTCCAATAATTCTGTCTATAAGAAGACTAGGCTTAATGAACAGAAAGGGATCAGTATGCTGGAAAACAAACAACTTTTATCTTTAATAATTTAGAAAATGGTCACAGGCACACATTTATCAGAAATATCCAACTTTTCCTCCAATCAATCCAGATTGGAATGGAGAC
Source organism: Protopterus annectens (assembly GCF_019279795.1). Classification (NCBI taxonomy): domain Eukaryota; kingdom Metazoa; phylum Chordata; order Ceratodontiformes; family Protopteridae; genus Protopterus; species Protopterus annectens. Next base: position 1,084,364,157 of record NC_056728.1, read on the forward strand.
TGCCAGATTAAGAGGCATGTACCAGAAATCAGGTTTGGAACAGATGTAATGATAGCACACCTACTTTCTTTAAATTTTCAAAAAGAAGCCTAGCAGTATAGTAAAATGATCTGTATAGTATAGGTTTGATTCTCTCACTCTCTATTAATTTTCCTTCTGTAGGGCTCTGAACAAGAAACAGGGCTTCCACATTGCCCCAAAATATATACCGGTTAGGTTTACAGAAAAAAAAAATGACAGAATACCTTGCAAATGAAGGTTTCTGCTTTTTAAATGAAAGAAATTCTTCAAAATATTACTATTTCCACAAGTCAATACAGACATACCCTTCTTTGAATTAAAAATGCTGCTGTGGTATGGCGGTAGCATTGTTAACTCACAGCAAGAGGTTCACCCATTCGATTCTTGGCTGGGCTTGGGAGTACCTTCTGTGTGGAGTCTGCATGTCCTCCCCACGGTTGGGTAGCGTTCGAAAGACATGCGTGCGTAAATGTGCGTGCCTTCACTGAAGGTTGAGCGTCAAGCTGGCACCTCGGAATTTCTTAAAAACCTACTGCCAATCATTAGCGGACTGGAGTTCCGCTGTGGCGACCCCTTACAGGGAAAAGCCGAAAGACAAACAAGTGCCTTTTATAGAATGATACCATTTCACCAACAGGAGGACCTCCAGCCTAAAAGCATGCCTTGAACATCACGACCAGTCTCAAACAGACCTTGAAAGGATGCTGACAAGAAGTACAGTCATTAGGAGGGGCCAGACTGTCTGGTTTTACTGCTCCTAATTTCATGCTTTTCAAGACTAGTTTTCAAGTAACATGACTGGAAAAGCCAAGATTATCCTTAACCTAATACTTGTTGGGAGAGTTGAAAACCTGAAAGCTTTTCAGGAGGAAACAAA
>NC_056728.1:1084365554-1084397676 GCF_019279795.1 Protopterus annectens
TAAAAATTGTAAATTAAAAAGCACAAACTCCATACAAATAAACATTGTAATTAAAAGGCACCTTACCTGAATACATCCAGCTAATACATCCTTCCCGCGCAATACTGAAGACCCGCGAGATCCCAATGCTCCATCCCGACGCCGACGAGATCCCTGCTGCTCTGTCCCGAGTCCTTGCAGTCCGGACGCGACCCATAATCCTGGTGGGTCTGTGCACTGTAAAAGTGCACAGACGTCTCCTTGTGTCCCCTATGGGGACGGCCGGATTGCCTTGAGCATGCAGACCGACAGTAGTCGGGACTGTCTATCTTGTGCGTGAAATCCGCAAATTTTGAAAAAATAATTTTTTTTTATTTTTCATTTTTCTTTCTTTCTTTTTTTATTTTTGAGGGGGCTGCAGTCCAGCAGCCCTATGCCACGAGCCGCCCCTGTACCACAGCAGTCATTGATGCCAAACCCCTGCCTAACATATGTGCACAGTTGTTGATATAGGTGGCATACTACTGTAGTAGACTATGCATGTTGCTAGATACACATGTATACCCTGTAACACAGATATGATTGAGGGCATTGTACAGGCATAATTGCACACATCAGACATACATACAACACACAAAGGTATGCCAACCCAGATGAGCTTTACCTGTGTACCATACAGTACTGTGTGTCACTACTTACAACACTTTATGCCTGAGATATGTAATCTGTGAGGACTACATGGATGACACAAAACAGTGTTTCCAAGCAATGTGAACATACACCATACTGTTCTGTTTAGGCCTACAGCTTCAGGTAGTACTACAGTTCATATGGGAGTTGGATTCACCAGTAGTACCACTCACTAAGCATACATGTATTGCTTTAATCTACAATGGGACACCACAGTCGACAACAAGGGACTACGTCACACTGTATGCCATACTACTTTCTCTGCCTAGCAATAGCATACACATCTTTTCTGGGATCACAGCTAGGACACAAACTACCATGACATAAACAATGTCACACTAAGCTATCACACCTTTACAGACCTTGTACACATTCACCAACACATTCACCATCGCACTCAGTCAACCTCACATATCAATTATTGCACTAAGTACATGTGTGTGTGCTTTGTGTCATGGGTATATAATACGCTATTGTCCCTAGGGCCTACAGCAGCCTAGCCATACGCTACCCTGTCCTTTGACACACATGTAATTTAATTTCACTTGCCCCTGTCAACCAGAGCCACAGAGGTGATTCCCGAGGTGTATTTCCTATCTCCCAAACAATCATCAGGAGTATTTATGACAATTACTAATGAGGAGTTTGTTTGCTATTAATAGGTGGTTTGTTCCAGGGTATGGCATGTCTCTGTGTTAGGACTCTGTCCCTCCAGCATGTGCTGTTTAGTGTGTTGACAAGGTGTAAGGCCCTAGAGCATGTATCTGGGAGGGATTGTAATATGTTTATGTGGAGAATGTCGAACAGCTATGGGTGTGACATAGCTCAGTATGTTAGGCAGAGGTCACGTCTGGGTAGTCTGTATGCAACACAGCATAGCTGCGGTTTTGTGAGTCGGTCTGCATAGGGCGTCTGTTTGAGGCTGGTATTACTCTTTGTGAGGTATGTCTTGTGGCCTTTCCAGTTGCTGTAGTTGGCATTGTACTCTCTAATGGGTTTTAAGTGTGATAAGTAGAGGGGAACACTGACCTCTATTTCCCTAGATGAAACACCTTTTGTGATGATGTGTACCATGTAGACAGAGTACATGACCAGTGTGGCAATGTGATTATCAAAGGGGAGGCTACTGTCCACCTGTGTCCCATGTTCCCTTATCACACCTTCGGTGTTAGGTAGACTACCACCTATGTAGTAGTTAATGGGTACATTGTTCTGGCATGAAGGGATGGCACTGCAGTGTCAACACTCAGCTTCAGTCCATACTTTGGTTGCCAGGCACTTGTCGCTGTATGTATGCCCTATGTCTCTCTCCCTCTATATATATATATATATATATATATATATATATATATATATATATATATATATATTCTCTGTATCTGCATATCTATATATATATATCTATCTATGTATATATATATATATATATATCTATATATATCTGTATATATCTATATATATATCTATATATCTACATAGATAGATATATATATATATATATATATATATATATACACACACACATACGTACACACATACATATAAACATCCATTGCTGTACATATAGATGTACATATAGGCACATATACAGTCCACTATTCATGGTGGGAATAGCACTTAAGAGACAGTTGTGAGATATACAGTTATGTAATAATATTGCACAGTATTGTGCAGACTGCATTGAAGGTGTCCTCAGCCCATGTAGCTTTAGCAGGCCTCACTGGCTACAACACTGCATAAATGACAGAGCATACCCACAGCATTTAACCACCACATGTCATATACCAGCACTGCATTCTATTGTCTTTTCCACACACTACAACCTACATAGACATATGCACATAACAACCTTCAACAACTTATATATGTACACCCTTCACAAACAGTTGCAGTATGTCCCTTGTCCTATGCATATGTACAGATACATAGAGATACGTACTGCTGCCACATATGGATGATTCACAGTATGATGAGTGCTCTTCATAAACATCTACTACATGCCAGCAAATACATATGTGTTACATACCTTTTGTTTGTATTGCTGTCTTCAGTTTGTTTTTAAAGGTTATGTTTTTTTTTTCCTTTTGCTTTTCTCTGTCTGTTACTCTTTATTTTTCTGTGTTTCTCTGTCTGTCTGTGTCTCTGTCTCTGTCTCTATTTCTGTCTCTCTCTCTCTCTCTCTCTTGCTGCAATGAGTTTATTGCATGTGTAGACAGCAGGTACAGCCTGCTTTTCTAGGTATCTGCACATGTGCATGTGATGGCCTCTCCACCAATTGGTGCCCACCATTGAGTAATGGCATGCAGCCTGCTGTGTGGTAATTGCACTACTCACTGTCTTAGCAGCTCACTGCTATACAATGCTAGGTTAGGTAGGCGTAGCCCTTTCAGCTTTCCAAAGTGGGGCCCGTGCTTGTTTGCTGTGGACACCGTTGTGTCAGTCAGAAGGTTGGTATACTTTTTATCTCTGAAGCTAGTGTTGTAGCCAGTGATTTGCATGTTGTACTCAAACCTGAATGTTGCTGCTTCTAGTACACACTTGTCAGTGTAGACTCACCCCTCCACATGCTTACCCAAGATACATGGGAGTATGTACTTTCTTTTCTAATTAGACAATTAACTGCCATACAAAAGTAGTTATTGCAATGTGTTCCTCTGGCACATGAACTGTTTGTGAACTACTATACTGTAAATATTAATTACCTCACTTCTGAACAGTTTGTTGTTTATTTGTGTTGACGTTAGCACAGGCTGCTCAAGACAACTGGACACATTTCAGTACTGAGTATGCCTACCTACATCCTTGGTAGAGCCTGACTACACAGGTATATTGTCCTTTTGGGTAGGGGTGCAGAAGTACAGAGAGCATTATAAATTATTGTGTGATGTTTATCTTGCTGAACATACAGGGTTGCTGTGTACCTGTTAGTCTAACAAGCAAGTAGTCTGTCTGCGTAGCTCCCACTTGTGGACATATCCAGATGGTAGCCAGAGGTTGGCCTATTATTCCTTGTCTGTGCACCACACCAGTCTTTTCTGCACTGAAACAGTGGCATTGTCACAGTTGGTTGCTAACAGTACATGGCTACATCCTTTGATATTTCTGTGTTGTACTCCTACATAAGGGTATGCTTGTGGGACTCATTCCAAAGCTATTTGCAGAGTGTGTAACAGCAGACAAGCTGTAATGCCTGTGTGTTTCTGCCTCTGCCAGGCCTCTGATACACTCAGGTATATAGGGAAAGGTACATATAAGTGGAGTACACCTGTAATATATTACAGACATTAAGTTGAGACTGTGAGAAAATCAGAGCATATGTATTAATACACCTTTTCCAATGTGCATGCAGTGTGTACTATTACTTATTGACATTATTCATTAAGCGTAGTTCCCCACTCTTCGTCCTACCGTCAGTACTTTTCAGAGGGATTCTGAGGGACAAAGCTAACATTTGTTTAGGAATCAGGGACATCCCTGAAAAGCAGTCACAGTTGGGAAGTATGGCCTCTGCCCTATTCAAATATGCCAGTGTTTATCCTGCTCTGATACTGTATGAGGTTTGTAAAGTTCTATTGTAACATTATTTCCTGCTAGAATGGCTAGTTCTCTTTTCACAGTCATGTCATGCAATTCCACAACTGCTGGTAAAGATCCACAGAACAAGATTTGTGTTATGACATTCCTATTTTCCCTTTACATTCACTCATTGTAATGCATGATATATTTATTACAGCACCAACTTGCTGTAAATCTACTGTGGCCTAGTGGTACTTCATGCAGTCTAGTGTGCCCAAAGTCTGGGGTTCGAGACTGACAGAGGTGTTTTATTTTGCTGCTCAGCAGAACAAGGGCCATGCCATGCAGAGTGACTAAGGCACTTTTAAGCAGTTGTTTGCGTGGGTTTGCGTGGCGCTTAGCAATGCATAGCTAAGTGCACACATTAGCACACTCGCTCAAACCCGCTAACTACTGTTTAAAAGTGCTTACTCCCGCTAACCCCCGCACTAAATTCTTTGAAAGAAAAGAAAATGGGGAGATAGGAAATTGGTGAAAAAGGGGGCACAAAGAGGGGAAGACAGTAGGGAAACAAGCTTGGGATGTGCAGGACGGGTGTAGGGAAGATCCATAGCTGCCCATTTCTTTACCAACAACAGCTGTGCATATGCAATAAATTTGGAGTGAAACTTGAAACCTTCCACCTCTGGGAGAGGGGTGAGGAAAACAAAGTATGTTGTACTGCCAGTTATAATTATCAGTTTACATGTCCAGCGGACATGTGTGAGAAACGGGCAGTTATGTATGGGGAGTAATTTTTTTGTGGGTACAGATTGCCCTTTTTTTTTTTTCAGGTGAGAGTGGAAAGTGAGGTAGAGGAAGTAGGTATATTTGTGGAGGTAGGTTGGGGAGGTAAACAGTCAAGACAAACAAGATGCATACAAGGGCGGTGTATGACACATGGGGTGGGTGAACACAATTGATGGGGATGGATGTTTGGAAATCACAAGCCCATGAGCCCACAGATGGTAACAGTGTAACTGAGATCCCCACCTATGGGCAGTCACCACTGCACCTTCACAGCCCCAAGGGTGGCTGTGCTGGGGGCTGTGTAGGATGGGCAGGCTCACCCATGAGACACGCCACTCTCACCTCGAGCTGGCATAGGGGATCAACGACTGAACACTGGATCTCCCTACGCACCACAACCCGGACACTTTGAAGGGTGACAGGTGGCCCTTCTCCACCCATGCTTGCACGGGGGGGGGTGAGCCCCATCTCCTGCAGCTCTTCCACCCAAAGGTGGCACAGGACGAATGGAAGAGGGGAGCCCGGGCTGGGCACTGGACCTGCTGGTGCCAGGTGCAATCGCTAGCTGAGGAGGGATAGGTGGGTCCGCTGGGATCAGCCTTCCCATATGCTCTGTGATTAGGTGTGTTTAATTACAACATAAACAACAGCATTCCAAATTAGTTGTAACAGCATGCAGTAATATTCCCATTAACCCAACACACCAAGGTTCCAACAGTTGAACAGCAAGCATAACACATGCATATATTGAATGACAGTGGACATTCCAACAGCATGCAGGGATGATTGGTGGCAACAGGCCACCATGACTGTGGTGTTTGAACAGGGCACATGCATCAAAGTGAATGTAGATATTTATAGAACAATAGGACATATGTCCCAACAAATGTTTTGAGATTACACAAACCCATTAAGGTGTGGAATTGCATTGTTTATGCACATACAGTAGGGTGTAGAAAGAAAGCTCAATTAACATCTTATAAGTACTTTTAATCTACGCTACATTCCTATTGACTGCAGGTGTATATCTCCTACATGTATTATCACACTTGCCAACATGCATTAGGTTTTATAATGGGTTTGGCTAGTTCATTATATACCTGACCTATATCTGACATACTAACTGTCCAAGATGCAGATGTTACTGCTACATAGTTATTGATTTTATTTATATTTCTTTATCTATATATCTGAATGTGTTCACATGACATTTTCAGTTAAATTTGTACAGAACTCTACATTTCGTGTAGCACACTCACATTTCTGGGGAACAAATTAACAAGCTACTCATGTGCCAGATTTACTTATGCATGCTAGCCATTAACTGACTGTTGAGGACTATATATATATATGCTTCACAGCTACTGGCACTTCCATCAACCACTTTAGATGGGACTGCCCAACTGTGGGTTGCCAGCACTTATTAATACAGTACTATTTGTATAATGCAAGGTTACAACAACATTTCAAAGTAAGTGACACAGACACACTCCAGGTTTTATACCTTTATTAATTACATTACACACTTTTCCACAGGCTCTCTCCTTTATTTGATATTACAGTGCATATGGAAGACATATTCAAGACATATTATACCTTTATTAATAGGTTAGAACACTCTTTTTCAGGCTTGCTCGCTTATTTTATATTATAGTACATGCAGAGATATTATTCCGGACATATTTTACCTTTCTTAATGGGTTACTACACTCTTTTTCTGGCTCTCTGACTTATTTTATATAACAGTACATGCAGAGGTATTATTCAGGGCATTTTATGGCTGTATTATTGGGCTACAACACTTTCTTTCAGGCTCTCTCACCTATTGTATATAACATAGGCTTGCTGATTCGCAGCTCGGACACCTGCAGCTGTGAAGTAAATGAAGGGATATTGAGACAATACTATCCATTATATCGAATAAATTAGCATGTCTTACATACTGCATTACATGGCTACCTACTCAGTAGTGGGGCATCTTGCATCCTACGGGCCTCCTGTATCCATTGGTTCAGTAGGTCCTGCTTCCGTCTCTTCAGGTCTGCATGGTGGTGACAGACCCGCTCACCAGTCAGAGGAACGCCTGTGGCACTGGTGAGATCATGAGCTAACCTGTTCCAAGCCTCTGCTTTGTACTCCGTCCCTTGGAACTGGCCCTGCAGGAGTCTTGACTCATGATGGTGGACAAGGAGCCAAACCATGTATTTTGACTCCTCGATGCCCCAGCGTTGCGCTTGAAAGTGAGTACTCTCTCCAGCACCAGCCATTCTAACTGAAGATGGGAGCTAAAATCAGTTATGGCAAGTCTTCCCACCTATGGGGCTTAAATATGCCGCATTTCCTGCACTTTTTTGTGATTGCCCGTTTTTGAAAATTCTCGGCTGACAGCAGACCTGCTTAGCAATGGCTAATCTACCATTTATAAGTATATGTATGTTAACTGTGGATTTTTATCCTAAGCTGTCATGGCTTAGTGGTTCAGTACTTTGATTATGGTGCACAGTGTCCCAGGTTTGAACCTTGCCATTGCTTTTTATTTTACTACTGTCCAGACAGGCTAGGGGGTGTGGCTGTCTTTAGGCAACTTTGCTCTACATTGCCCTACGGTGCGCTGGTTGGTGCGGCGTGCACCTCCGCGCAAACCGATTGCACTGGGTAAAGAGCTATTTAGCTATGGGCACCTCTATTGCACTGGGTAAAGTGCTGCTTAACTACGGGCAACTATATTGCGCTGGCTATAGTGCTGCTAAACTACGGGCAACTATATTGCGCTGGGTAAAGCTTTGCTTAACTGCGGGCAATTATATTTCAGGATCCTTTATAAATATACATTTTGTTCACTGATACGTAGGCCATTTCAATGCTTTTTAGTAAAATTTTAATCATATATGTCAGGAATTATTTCATATACTAATTTAAAACATAAAATAAGAAGGGGAGTGGTGGGACTCAAACCGTGCATGCCTCCTCTTTGTGCGAAGGCTCTATCACTACACTATTGCTATTTGGTGTAACTTGCATAAACATTCCTTATTATGCTCTTCCATGTCGAGATTGCTAACTGCAGCTAAGCAATGGGCACACCCGCATACACATGTGCGCAAATATGGGCAGCTATATCAGGAATTAGAAAAAAAAAAGTTTTACTTTTTATAACTGTGCTGGGAGTTTACAATGTCAGGAACTGTAGTGTTGGGTACGTGGACATTTGAGCGAACTCGCTCTTGTGTGTTGACATTTTACAATTCAGACACTTGCAGGGGCGTGGACCTTTGGACTGCTCGGCAGTCGAACACACCCCCTGCTTTCCTGCATGGTCCATGTTAGACTTGGAGTGGAATCAGCATGCCCTCATGAATATGCATGGCACTCTGACATCATACCATTCAACTGCAGTCTCCGAATAAGACTTATTTAGTCTTACATGGAGGATTCATGAATCTGGGGGACTGTGTTTACTATGACTTATAAAATTCAGTTTAAGATGTAGAACCTGAAGAATACTGCCACTATAAAAACAGTTTGTGCTGAAGAGTTTGCCATTTTTACTGCTTTCATAAATCCTATGGTTCCAGAGTTATGAACATTTGTTTGAAATGTGAGGACATAATTTGATTTAGTCAAAAGGCTTAGGCTCCACCCATTAGAAATTACAGTGCAAACTTCCTAAGCTCAATTGGATTGAATGGGTTAAGTTGTCTTTTCCTGATAGTAATGTTGAAAATCATTCTAAGTTTAAAAAACTTAGTAGTTATGTTCCGATTAATCATCCCATCCTTGAAGCATTTGGGAGACTATGTGAGGATGAGATACATGCTGTATTAAACAATGGGAGCACTGGTAAATGTTTTTACAATCTTAGTAGATCTGAGCAGTCTGCTTTGGAATCTATACATAAAGATGACTTTATAGCTGTTTGTCCCGCTAATGGTGGCATGATAGTTGTTATGGACAGGAAGTTCTATTATGATTTCATTAAAAATATGTTGTTGGATGATAGTACATATGAGGTGGTGAACTTGGGGCAGATTGAGAGTATGATTAAGGGGCTATGTATGCTAATTGATTATTTGTTGAGTTTTTTCCATCTCAATGGATTTAGTGCAGTTTCTTACAGTTGAATTCCCTGTAGTCCCAATGTTTGAGGGTTCACTGAAAGTACATAAAGATACGGTCACCCCAACCTTCAGGCAAATAGTGGCTGGTAGGGGTTGGGTGACCGAGCTCTTATTTGTGTTCATAGAGAAACATGACCAGTACTGGATAAGTCAAGGGTGGTATTGAAGGACACAAAACAGTTTTTCCAACATCTCTGTATGTTTGTTCATTCAGGTTGAGTCTTTGATAACAGGTTATTAGTGACCTTAGATGTAGTGTTCTTGTTTACTGCCATACCTAATTTGCAGGGTGTGGAATATATGCGAAGATATTTAATGACTATGACTTACGGTTGGTTGATTTGTTATGCAGTTTTATGGACGTAGTTTTGGAAGACAATGTTTTTGTGTTCGGTAGCGTGTACTGTCTCCAGAAACATGGTGTAGCAATGGGAACAAGTTGTGCAAACAGTTATGCTAACTCCGTAGTAGCACAATGGAAGCTGGATGAAATGTTCCCGTCTGGTGCATTTGTTAACCATGTTTTATTCTATCATCGATTTGTGGACAATGTGTCTTTGGTGTGGGAGGGCACAGTTGAACAATTGCATAATTTTGTTGAATATCTGCATAGGACATCTGATTTCCTGAGGTTCACTTTGAAATGTTCCACATCATCTACTGAGTTTTTGGATGCATTGGTCGTTAAGCTCCTGGATTCAACAATTACTACTAATTTGTTTAAGAAGAAATGTCATAGAAATTCCATTTTACATAGGAACATTATGCACCCTAGAAAGGTGTTTGGTAAAGGAAAAGGGATGAGGGTTTCATAGCTACATAATACAGAAGAGGGTTATAGAGCAAGTCTGAATGCCTTGAAAAAGAACATGGGAGAACGGGGTTACAGGGAAAGTGAGACAGCATCTATTCTTGAGCAAGCTGATGGATTAAGGGAAGGGCGAGCGAGGCCCTATTTTCTGACAGTTGCAGTACATTGAGTTAGTAGTGATCTGGATGCCCAGAAGGGTAAGATGGCCAAGGATATTGTTAAAGTCTCATTATATTATACCAGAGATGTTAATTGTATTAAACAGGTGTTTGAAAAGAATTGGTCCATATTACTTACAGATGATAAGATTAGTAGCATTGTTGGACCTGTACCACACTATTCCTATAAGAACTGTATTTCTGTTAAGAGAATGCTTTGCTATCCAGATAGGAAGGTGAACAAAATATATGATATCATGGGCACTTTTCTATGTGGACAATGTAGGTTTTGTGAACATATTTATGACTGTAGTGATGTGTTTGTGCATACCGATACTGGTAGAACCTATAGATTTGGTGTTAAGGCAGATTGTACTACTAAACATATAGTTTATTTGGCCAGGTGTACTTGTTGCCAACAAGTTTATGTTGGCAAAACAGATCGTTCACTGAGGGAATGTATTAGGGAATATTTATATAGTGTACGCACTGGGAATAATACAAGTGCCATAGCTAGGTATGTGAATAATAGTACACAACCACATATTTTTAAATTTAGGATTATTGATGTTATTAGAGAAACAGAATGGGGGATGTAGAGAATAAGACCGAGGGAGCAGAACTCAGATGGATATTGCAGTTGAGAGCTGATAAGAGAGCAGGGTTTAATGGGGTCATCTCTATTAAACCAGTATTGAGAGCTAAGAAGATACCTAAATGATGTAATGAGTTTTCATAGGATATGTTTTATATATATATATATATATATATATATATATATATATATAAGATCAATTGTTTTATTTAATATACATTGCTTTATTTAAATGTTTTTTACTACTGCTGCCCTTTTTTAATACTGCTGCTTTAAATTTGGTTTTAGGGATGATGTCATCACGTTTAGACGCTTTAGTTTATAGTGAAGAATGAAGTGAGTAATTTTATTGGATAACTTTATTTATGTTTGCTATATAAATGTTGTGATGAAACATTGTTTTAATATTATAATATAAAACAACAATAAAACGGTCACAGAAGCGTACTAACGGAAATCCAGTTTAATAGACCTAGCTCTTCGGCTTCACATACAGCCTTCAAGAAGTAATAAGTATTAAAACAGATTCTCCATTTATACACAATACTTAATTCAATTAATTCAAATTATTTACAATGCTTCATTCAATTAATTCAAATTATCTAATTACCAACCTCCAATTGCACTCTTTGTTCAAGCCAAATGGCTCCATTTTGTTATATTTTCAAATAAATAATGTCTCTTTATATAGCAATGTATTCTTTATTTCTCTAAATTCACCTAATTGTAATGTTATTTGTTCAAAAACTGTTGCTTTTAAACTGTTTGGATTAGAGTTATGATATAATTTAAAGTGAGCCCCTAAAGGGCTTTCCAAGTTTACATTCACAATATCTCTTACATGTTCCTGTATGCATTTTTTGAAAGACCTGTCTCTCCAACATAAAATAATTCACAACCACACTTTAATACATATATAACACTTTTTGTGTTACAATTAAACAGTCCATTTGGCGTAAAATGTGCACCATTTACATTTTCAAACTTCCTAACTACATATTTACAGCTGCAGCATCTGCTACAAGTATAAGTTCCTTTATTTATCACAGCTTCACTATACAATGTAACATCTGATGAAATAAAGTCTTAGCATATCAAATAAATACTTACATCTCTTGTAGGGTATTTGTACTTTAGTCGGCATTATTTCTTTTAAGTCTTTGTCCCTTAATAGCATTGACCAATGATTTTTAACTTCTTTAATTATTTCAGTAGTTAGTATATTAAATGTTGTCACAAAGTAGATTTTTCTTTTCACTTGTGATTGTTTCTACCTATATTTCTTATATTTTTTACCAACTCTAATGTTTTCACATATATTATTGTTATAACGTTTCTCTAATACTTTACAGCCAGCTTGTATTACCTCATTGGCATTATATCCCCTGCAACAAACATTTCTGCTGTTTTACACATTTCTTCTTGCAGATTTTTATTCTTGTTGCACAACATTTCCAGATGTAGAAATTGATTATATGGTATCACAGACATCAAGTGCCCTGGATGACAACTACTGCCATATAAAAATGTATTAACATTATCAAATTTTCTGTATACATTAGTCTCAATACATTGTCCAGTATTTCCTATTAATCTAATGCCCAAATATGGAATATCATTCCCTGTCTTTACTCCATCAAATTTTAAACTAAAATTATTACTTTAGATATCTTGGACAAAGGATTTTACATCTCCACCCCCTCATTTAGACAAATAAAACAGATTGTCTATATATCGGAAATACTGGATATTATTTTCAAAGAACCTATGTCTGTATATTTTACTTTGTTCAAATACAGCCATCATCAAATGTGCATACATGGGGGCAAATGAAGCCCCCATGGTGTATCCTGCAATTGGTGATAAATTTCTCCATTAAATCTGAAGAAATTATTAGTAAGGCAGAAATGAAACAATTCTACTACATATTGGGACACGAGTGTATCTCCCAAACATTGCAAGACAGCTTGAATGCTCACATTATGTTGGATGTTAATATAGAGACTAACTACATCTAAACTTAGCCAATACATATCTTCTTGGCAAATAATGTCTTTGATTTTACTTAAAAAATCTTGAATATCCTTTACATATGATGGAATTTTTATCACCCAAGGTTTAAGGTATTCATGAAGAAAAATACCCAGATTTCTCAAAAAATATTTTTCTGCAGCTACTATTGCTCTTCCTTGAATATTTTCAATCCCTATATGTAGCTTAGGTTTACAGTAAAATGATGCTATAGATGTATTCTTAACATCAAACTTCTTTTCAACATCTTTTTTACTGAAATATCCTAGGCGCACTCCTTTGCTAAGTAGTTCTAAATACTCTTGCATTGCTTTTTTATATTTTATTGCCCTCTTTTCATAGACTATCGCATCATGTATGTGTGTGTAACACATTTTACCATATTGTTCATGATTGATTATCACTATTTTGTTCCATTTATTGGACATTTTTATAACTAACTTATGATTCTGACACAAATCTCTAAAAGCAAGCAGTTGTTCTTTGCTTAAGTTGTATTGCACATTGCTCTTATTTCATGCAAATTCATAATATAACCTTTCTACTTTAAAATTCAAAACAGAGATTAAATGTTGAATACTTTTATTAACATATGGAGGTATAAAATCACTATAAACTGAAACATTTTCAGTACTTAGCAGCATATATGCATTAATATATACATTTAAAGCATTCTCATCCGAGTTGCATGAATAAAATGAATCTTCTAAATTTACTTCTGCATTACACTCTTTCTCTATATTATTTGACACAAAGAAATCCATTAAATGAAGTTTTATCCCTAACCTAAACAATTCACATTTTAAAACATGAAGCTGAAGAAGAGATGTTGGTATAAACCTAATGCCTAGTTGTAACACAGAACAAGCTATTTCAGAAACATTTACACCAGATACATTTAGTATTAAATCACTTTGAGTGCCTGTGATACCATACAATGAATTTCTTCCTCAACATTACAGGTAGACTCTTAGCTCAGCAGTCAGCAAGAATAATCAGAATTGGTGCACTGAAGTAATGGAAAACCCTGAAAAGTGGCCACAGTTTGATCATCTGCCCTTCGGCCAACACCATAAGTTTTATTACCTGAGTTTGATCCCCGTCTCTTTCTAATAATTCTGTTACCATGGTTTATGCCAACAGTTTACATTCTGTAGTGAACGTCATTTTCTCTTTTTCTGCCTACTCGTGGAAAAAGTACAGCAGAGGTACCAAACAGCATGAAGATCTTTCTGATTTAACCGATAGTTTATTAACATTTAATATGTTTAGCTGTAGCTGAACAATGAGTAAGGTGTGCCCTGTGAGGAACAATGCATGTAGTACTAAATACATGTATAAAACATAACCGTCCGTAACATTGTAGCAAAGGCATGCAAGAATTTGTGAAAGTGCAGTTTGTTTGTATCTGCTTATGAGGTTTGGTCACTGCATCTTTTTTCCGTGCTTTCTGACCATGACTTTTGTCAAAATGTAAGTGATGGAATGGAATGAAGTGCATTAGTAATATCTATTTTTATGTCTTATTGCTATTTATTTTGCTTGGTGTTTCTGTTTGGCTTGCAGTGTCTGTTCTGCTGCATTTCTTAGATAAGTGATTATTGTAAACTCCGCTGTGCTGTCTACCTTTGACCCTGTTTTTTACACAAATTTTATCTCTGTCCCTTTTAAACCCTCCTAAAACTGGTGACTTTTGTAGAAAAGGAGGTGAACTGCACTTAATAAATAATGACAACAAATAGAGTTATAGGTTTCTCTTATTTCAGAAAATGCATACTAACTGGAATTCTTTTATTCTGACAGTTTCTCAAGTCAATCGAACTATTTTAAGTGTCCCTGGTTGCTCCTGATTACTCCTGGATATGTCCCTGATTCTGTAGAGATTTGTCCCTGACCGGTTGAGACCTATGCCCTTAATTCTTTTTCTCTCTCATATATATGACAGAATATTTGATAAGCAGGTAGAGTGAGTGGCACATAACAAGCTTGAGAATAAAAGTGTAATGCTATAATTAGATACTGTACAGTTTACAGTATCTGTGGACTTACAGAGCACCACAGATTATGAATGAGTGTATACTTTAAAATATATTTGGATCCTATAAATTTGCATTCTTCTTACAGTGCAGATAGTTTTAGGAGCTAAAAGAAATGATAAGCATTCCTTTGTAGTTTTAGTTCAGAAGAATGGTAATATATTTAATTTGTATAAGTTCCCATGACCGAAGATAGCACAAACATGAATACATTATATCAAACCTCCAACTGTAGATATATACTCCATCTGATACTGAACTAACTAGACATGCAGCTATTTGACCAAGTGTTAAGTATAACCTGAGGGTATAGATGCTAGACAATCAAATGGTGATGTTTCATAGATTCATAGATGTTACAAGGTTATTGAGTCTTATGACCATTTAAACCTTGCCAGTGCCCTCTCTCAGGTTGCACTGCCTTTCAATGGGGAGAGGGCATACCAGTCATAGCTGCCTAGAGTACATTTGTGGATAACAATTCAGTCATCTTGGCTAAGCTTAAGGGGAAGATAGCAAGATGCATTGCTTTTCTTCTGCAACAAATTAAAGTCAGAACTTCAGACATTTTAATGAGTTTGAGTTGTTGCAAAATGAAAATGCTTACTTATTAAATATGTGTTTATCTTCAGCCACTTGGACGTGGATTATGGTTCTTTTATTTGGGTTTTTTTTAGTCCACTATGCTTTTTCGTGCTCCTAGAAGTTGCATTGCTTAACATGTACAGGAAGTTTATCCCAGAGTTTTGGGAGATGTTTGGTTTAAAAACTTCTTCTTCCATCATATTTTATTTATCTGTTAGAGAATATTTAGGTCCTTGTTTCCAGTTTTGTTGTAATTAAAGAGAAAAATCTATATATTGTAGAGATAAACTATCACTTTATCTACTGTATTGCTTCTTGCTTCTTGTCTTGAAAAAATCCACATGGAGATGGTCTTCTAGTCCAAAAATAAAAATATAACTTTATGGTAGAGCTTGGTCCCTAATGGCATGGTAAGCAAGACTGAGATCTCCCCTCTAAAGTCTACAAGACACTCAGTTTTGTTTATTTATTTATTATTATTATTTGTTGGCCATAATTATCCGACTTGGCAAAAATACATTTTCAGTGGAGGCCTGGAGCATGGCTGGCCTTAAGCATAGTCAGCACTTTGAAGTTTTATGTAACTTATTTCTTTGCAACTGATGTTATAGACTTCTTTATTTTATTTCTGATGGTTCTGAAGTTTATCTGCATGGGCCTCTATTGAAAAGAGATTATTTAATACTAAATCTGATATCCCTAGTAAAGAAATGCAAGTTAGCAAATAAGCAAAATGAAATACGAAAATCAATAAATCAGTATTTGTTAAGAGCAGGGAGAGATTGTTTGTAGTTTTAATTTTTGCAATACAGTCAGTAATGAATGCCCACTAAGCGGTGCATACTGCAGCTTGAGGCAACATAGATTTTATGCATATCTTAGACTACTCCTGGGGTAATGGGGTTAGGAGAAGTAAGAATATTACAGTGGTTGCTCAGTTTTCACTATTATCATATGATCATAGGAAGTTACTAGGCTATTGGACCCCGTGGCCAGTAGTGATTGTGGAGATGTGTAAATGTACATTCAGGACTTGTGAGGAAAGGGGTGCTTGTTTCCCTGCAAAACACTTACATTTAATTTTTTCATGTGGTTGGTTCATTGAGCAATTTTGCTCAGCAAATTTGTTTCATGTGATTTTTAATGTGAGGACTTATAGTGGAAGCAAATAAAGCAAACTGTCAATAATATAAATATAAGGGGGGCATGGCCAAGGATGAACACAGGATAGCAGCAGATTTCTTCAGCTCCACCAATATAACTACATTGACAGGAAATTATTACTTCAAAATTCAACTAATGGAATCATTTTCTTTCTAAAAACATTTGGAATATTAGTATCTTGAATAATATCTAAAAAAGAAAGAAAATTTAACTAACTTTCCTGTCAGAAATCTTTGTGGAAATATCTCTTTCATCACTTCTGTTCAGAATGAGTTCCAGCAAGGCTAACAGTCAGGATTCCAGCATTAAGAAAGAGCTTCAGTCTTTACTTTCTACTATTCAGCAACTAACAACTAAAATGGACAGACTGGATGTTAAAATTGATAACTTTATAGAGAAAAACCACAAAACAAATGGATTTGCTACACCAGGACCTACAACATCAGAAAGCTCTGATATCAGGTATAGAAGAGACACTTAGTGATATGGACAACAGAATAAAGGAAGAAGAAATGAACATTGAATTCTTATTAAAGCAGAACACACACCTACAATCCAAACTAGATGACTTGGAAAACAGATCCAGACGCAATAATATCAGGATTTTTGGACTGCCAGAAAATATAGAAGGTAACAACATTACATCCTTTTTAAATACTTGGCTCCCCAAAACTTTAGACTTGTCAGAAGCATTTTCCTTTGGTATTGAAAGAGCCCATAGATCTTTATCTAACTCTAATGTTAATAAAAAGTTTCCTAGATCTGTTATTGTAAGTTTTTTATCATCTTATGACAAGGAGATGGTATTAAAATATGCTTGGGCTAAAGCACCTATAAAAATTAATGAAGAAACTGTGCGCTTTGACAATGACTATTCTTCCTTGGTAATATCAAAAAGGAACGTTTTTTTTACCATTAATAAGAGAACTTAAGAAAGCACAGATCAAAACTCATCTTTTATTTCCTTCCAAACTAAAAATCTTTTTACCTGATGGCCCTAGAATATTTGAAGACTTGGACTCTGCTTTGCTGCATATGAAAAAACATAAAATATTAGATAAAATAGAAGATATGGAATGGGCAAGTCCTTCGCTAAAGAGAATGGCAACAGGAACTTCTTGGAAGACATCAGAGAAACAAAAAAGACTAAAAAATAAATGACTTGTTGTATCTATATCTTTTGTGCTCTTTGATTACAGTTGCTACTTTTATTAGAAAACCACAAATATCTTAAGGATTTGCTCAAAGTTATTTTTATATACTAGAGCTGAATTTTGTTTTGTAAATAATCAAACTTCCTGAGGAACTTATAACCTGATACGAACCAACTTGTTTCTCTTTTATGAAAAAGAGACCTAAGGTTAGTAATTTGATACATTTCCTTTTTTTTTCTTGTTTTAAATAATGGCATTCTCTTTAACTAAACATTTAAAGTAGGGTGGGGGAGTGTAGGGAGGGAAGTGGGATGTAAAGAAGGAATTAAGGGGAAAAATAATTTATTATATCTTTAAAACTATTTATACTGTTTAAATACTGATGCTATATGTTATACCATGACTAAAGTGCTTAAATACATGACACTAAATAATATGTCATGATATAAATGCAATTAGCTTAGATCTAAAGCAGCTGGAAGTATTTTGTTTCAGATTTTACTTTATTAAAACAAACAGCAAGTAAAATATCTCTGTAGATACTTTCTCCCTTTTTTCTCTCTCTCTCTCTCTCTCTCTCTCTCTCTCTTATTTATTAAGTAATATGCTTCTAATAATATTGATATAGGTGCATATTAAGCGCTAAATGAGAAAATGAAATGAGGTATTTAAAAATAAGCTGTGTTTATGCTAATCAATTGAAGGCTTAGTTTTACTGTCACAGAGACTGCAATGACTTGTAAAATGCCTTGAGAAGGTTTTTCACTGCTTAGATCCATTTGTATTGTAAAATGAATGTTAGTCACATACTTTTAACAAAAGTCCCGCCAGAATGTTATGGGAAACAATTTGGGATGTGGGTATCCTCGTGAATAGTGTCCTCGAGTTGTTTTGAAAGCTTCAACATCCAGAAAACGCGCAGTGAAGCTGAAAGCAGTCACTTTGAACTTTGACCCCTGATTTCACACTGACACATCGCAGATGCATGAAGTAATCTGTTTCAGGAAGTGGAACTGCTGTCAATGCAATATTGTGATGAAAAATGAACTTTATGACTACTAAATGTGAGTTCTGTTTTATAATTACTTACTTATTTAAGTTGTAACTTATATAATATAAAAGTTATAATGATTTTAAGTGACTTAATATGCCACAGTAAACAAATGAGTTATTTTAGAAGGCATAGAAGGTAAAACTCCTGCACACATGTTTTTGAAAGCTTTTATGATTGCTGCACTCTAATGCACTTAGATGCTTAAGATTTAAAGATATGTAATGTTATAAATTATTTGTTATGACTAACAGACAAGTATCTGCCTTAGTATGATTATATTACAGAAAAAAATGTCATGTGACACATTTTGAAGCTGCAGCTCAAATATACAAGATACAGAATGCTTTCATCACATTGATTTATGCATAACTAGAGATCAATATTGATATGCAGTATGGTCTTTTAATTTATACATGAGAATAATCATTTTATTTAAAATATAACTATAAATAACAAAAGGAAGCTATTAAAGCAAGTAATTTAAAGGTTTAAAGCTACTAACTTTACTGTTAAGGCAGAAAATGAGAATTCCTTAATATAAGTAATGTTTGAGATATACTAGCCTGAGATAAATGTTATTGAACTCAAATGAGCATAAACATTTAATTAGAACTTATTCTTATAAACTTTTATTAAATTACCTTATGGATTCTCTCCTTTTTTTTTTTTTTTTTCTCTCTCTCGCTCTCTCTTATCTGCTCTCACTTTCAAGTTTGTTAGAATGCTATTATGAGTTTATTATATAGAATAGATATACATATATATGTTAGTTGTTTTTAAATGTTTTATATGTTTATATGAAGCTGTTATGCAAACTGTTTAGTCTTGTTATAATAGATACAGATTACATGAGGTTAACTTTAGTTAATAATAGTTAGTATTGAATTAATATGGTGGCAGCTGGAGTACTGCTGCTTATGAGAGGGGGTTAACTTGAGTGGCATTTGCTACTCGAAGTGGGAGTTATTAACTCCAGGCTGGATGCATTGTTCTATCCAAACAATATTTTCATCTGAATATTGTTATGTGAATATAGTTTTGACATCCACATTGTATTTTATAAACTTATTGTCACTACATATAAAAGTTAGGATTACACAAATTCCCATAAAATTTTCATTAAATACAGTTATAACTTATAGAACACCAAAAAGAGGAGACATAATGTTACTTACATTAGTAAATGTTATACTGATCATATGTTTTATATATCTATAAAAGTTAAATGGCAACTTTAAAAGGAATTTCTTTAAACATTAATGGTTTGAATAATCCATGTAAAAGGGCAAGTTTAATGAGATATATTAATCTACATAAAGCCAATTTAATATTCCTTCAAGAAACACACCTACTGAATAAGGATATAGATAAATTAGCCACTAATAAATATACAGTCTTGGTTAGTTCGGAACACACACAGAAAAAAAGGAGTGGCTATCTTGTGGAATAAAAATATGCCCATACCTAAAACTATTAAATCTTATGGAGATGATAAAGGAATGTTTTGTATGGTTACAATACAGATTAATGGGAAAATATATACATTAATTAATGTATATTGGATACCAGGAATTGGCACCAATACGGTGAAACAACATCTCAATAAGATTATTTCATTTTCTATAGGAGATATTATTTTAGCAGGTGATTTTAATTGTATACTGCATGAAAAGGACTCTACTGCTATAGGAAAAAGGAAAATCACATCTAATGCAAAACATTTAAAAGATTTCATTAATTTATATCATTTAAATGATATTAATAATCAAATAGACTCCAAATCATTACCTTACACCTTTTTTTCTAATAGATATAAAACTTATTCAAGAATAGATAGAGTCTTTATTTCTAACCAACTGATAACAGACTTTACTGGTTCCAAGATTATTTCATGTCCTATATCAGATCATAACTCAATTGTCTTTGAATTTAAGGTAAATAGTACTTATTATGTTCAGATCAAAAGAATACCAGCTTACTTAACTCAACTAAAAGACTATAAAGATTATATACTTACTGAGGTGCAGCATTTCTTAGATTTAAACACTACACCAGATGTTTCTATTATTCACATTTGGGATGCTCTAAAAGCATATTTATATGGACAAAGTATCAGATGGTATAATAATAAAAGGAAATCCTGGGACAAGAAACTAATAGACATCCAAAACAAATTAGATTCATATAAACATAATAATAAAGAAAATATTATGGACAAAAAGGTCATTGAGGAAATAAATAAATTAAATGAGAAGTACAAAGAAATTTTAAGTCATAAAGTTAAAATAACATTAGAGAAATATAAATTTTTGTCTTACTCAATTAGTCCCAAGTATTTACATAGACTTAAAAACAAAACAAAAAGGCTGACTAAACAAAATCACATCAAAGAAATTTTTTCTTCAGGGAAAAAGAAGAACGTCTCTAGTTTACCAGAAATATTAGATGAATTTAGAAATCACTTTCATAAAATTAACCACAATAACATTAATATGGATTCCAAAGATAAAATAAAGAACTTTATAACTACAAACATGAATAAAAAAACGTAATAAATTTCAGACTAAATTAATAGATAAAAATATTTCATACACAGAGGTTATCACACAAATAAATAAACTTAAATCAAACAAAGCACCAGGTAATGATGGTATCATTCCAGAGATTTATAAAATTCTTCCTAAGACTGCTTACTCATTAATACATAAAGTTTTTATTTCAGCTCAAAATGAATTATTAATTCCCCCTTCCTGGAAATACACATTTATTTCACCAATTTTAAAACCCAATAAAGACCCGACCAGGTGTTCATCATACAGACCTATTTCACTACTCAATGTTGATTATAAAATGTTTATGAATATTTTTGCTGACAGATTAAAGCCAATCATTCCAGGTATAATAGATATAGATCAGACTGGTTTTATTATAAATAGAAATACATTTGATAATATAAGGAGAACTTTAACGCTAATTGATTATGCAAACAGAAAAAAGGAGGACTTAACACTTATTAGTCTTGATATAAGTTCAGCATTTGACTCAGTTAGTTGGGATTACTTGTTTATCTTACTGAAATGTATAAATTTCTCTGATGCATTTGTGAATTTAATAGAATATTTATATAAAGGAGCATTGGCATACATTAAGATAGGAACATATGTCTCACAAAAAATACCCATATTAAAAGGTACAAAACAAGGGTGTCCACTTTCACCATTATTATTTACTTTAATAATGGAGCCCTGGGCTAATTTGATTAGAAATAGCACTGATATAGAAGGATTTGATATAGATGAAAATACAATATCTAAAATTCAACTTTTTGCAGATGATGTTCTAATTACTTCAACAGGAACAAATTCTTCTATGAGGTCATTATTTGATAAGATGACAGCTTTCAAGAATATTTCTGGTTTGATATTTAATGAAGAAAAAACTAAAATATTACCAATATACACACGGAAAAATGTTCTCGTTAATGATTTTCACAAATATATACCCAATTCAGGTCAGATAACTTATTTAGGCATAATATTAACTAAAGATATTAAATCCACTATACATAACAATTATAGTAACTGTCTTCATAATATAAAAAATCTATTAAATAATTGGAATAATATGTTTTTTACCATGGAAGAGAGACTTACAATTATTAAAATGATAATATTCCCAGAGATATTATACATAATACAATCAATAATACTCCCACCTACAAAAACAATTATTAAGAAATTGAATTCACAAATGTTAAATTTCTTATGGACACCTAATAGACCTAGGATTGCATTAAAGAAACATACTAATAGTTGGTTTCAAGGAGGTATTTCATTTCCAGACTTTAATTTATATGCCATCTCTTCTATAATAAAAGTTATTACTTTGCTAATAGATCAGTCATATGTTGCAAAATGGAAGGAATATTGGGAATTAATTAGCATTCAATTCACGAAAATATCATTAACACATAAAAATACCATTGTAAATAATCCCATGTTATGGTTACTAAAAGAGTTTTGTACCTCATCTATTACACCAAAATATATAACTAGTTACCCATTAAATATTATTATTAGATATCGTAATTTTATACTTATGCATCCTAAATATAAGGAATGGAATTTTATTTTATTCCCTATAATGTACACACAGGGTATTCTTTTATCTTCCACTTCTGAAAGAACTCTTCAGGTCACAGAGAATGAATTAAAATATTGGTATCAGTTGCTATCTGTAATAAAGCAAAAAATTTAGACTTCTTAAAGCAAGAATTTGATTTGAGAGAAACATGTTGGTTAGAGATTCAGACTTTTAGACAACATCTTATTAATAAACTTGATTCAATGTCTTTAACAGTAAAATAATCTGTCCCTACTCTGATTAACTACTTGATATTAAATTTACAACATATGGTTTCTGACAAAGGTAAGCTCTCACATATACATAAAATTATTAGAGATGAAACTTATTACAGTTCAGATACATACTGGAATTATTTCATTTCCATTAATGGTGAATCTCCAAAACAACAAGACAAACAATATATATTGGAATCTGCTTATAAAACTACTTCTTCCATTAATTGGAGACTTTTTACCTGGAATTTTTTACATAGATCTTTTTACACACCTTTAATGATGAATAAAATAAACAATAAAGACAATATATGTAAAAGATGTAGGACAGAAATAAATGCTGATTGAGCACATATGTTTTATGACTGTATAAAATTGAAGGATTATTGGATGTTAATCAATAACTTTTTGCAGGCTCTTTTCACAGATAATTTCATAATCTCTAAATCACTTGTACTATTTAACACCCCTGTTCCTATAAGTGTTAAAAAAGTTAAACTTCCCTTATTATGGTCTATTCTAGCAGTGGCCAGAAAAATAATTACCAGAAATTGGATTTCAGATACTCCTCCTTCATTCAATGAATTTAAAAATGTTATGACTGAAGTGTGTCATATGGAATTAATGACAATAAAGTCAAGAACCATTAGAAAAACTTTTCACTATATGGGATACTTTACAAAATCTGTTGAAAAAATCTTAATTTTATTAGAAAGATGTTAAAATTTAATTAATCAATTTGTAGTGGATGTCTTTGTAAATACTTTGGTTGTTTTGTCAAATGTCATAATCATTTATATTTCAATTGCTTGTATAAGATTGTTATGATATTTATTTGTATATTAGAAAATAATAAACCTGTTTTAAAAAAAAATAATATAAATATAAATGTAAACATTAGAAGACACACAATACTTAGGCAGTCTGAATTTCAAGTGCTTATTAGAATTCCTTTGAAAATCATAAAACAACTGAGCCCTTGACTAAGATGCAGTTTAATAGACACTGCCATAATGCACTGTATTGTTAGAGCAGGTAGACCAGAATTACTTTTGTTCATGGCTTGACAACCTAAATTTTTATTTTATTTATTTAAATTTTCTTCCTATAGTATGACAAATAGTACTGATTTTTATGCAGTAAAATAATTGATGGAAATAACTCGAGTGGCTTTCATGGGGAGTGATCTACCTGTGGGTGTTTCATGAGAATGGTGTGAGTGCGGTTGTGAGTGGGGCTTAAGGGGCACTGAAGCACTACTTTGCCTAGGGTGCCATTTTAGCTAAGGCCGGCCCTGATCTTAGGTTTACAGTAAAATTATGTTATACATGTATTTTTAACATCAAACTTCTTTTTGGCATCTTTTTTACTGAAATATCATAGGCGCACTCCTTTGCTACGTAGTTCTAAATACTCTTGCATTGCTTTTTCATATTTTGTTATTTCACACTATTCATAGACTGTCACATCAAGTGTGTGTAACACATTTTACCATATTGTTTATGATTCATTATCACTATTTTGTTCCATTTATCTGACATTTTTATTACTAACTTATGATTCTGACACAAATCTCTAAAAGCAAGCCAATGTTCTTTGCTTAAGTTGTATTGCACATTGCACTTATTTCAAACAAATTCATAATATAACCTTTCTACTTTAAAATTCAAAACAGACATTAAATGTTGAATACTTTGATTAACATATGGGGGTATAACAATCACTATAAACTGAAACATTTTCAGTACTTAGCAGCATATATGCATTAATACATTCATTTAAAGCATTCTCATCCGAGTTGCATGAATAAAATTAATCTTCTAAATTTACTTCTGCATTACACTCTTCCTCTATATTATTTGATGCAAAGAAATCCATTAAATTAAGTTTTCTCCCTAACCTAAACAATTCACATTTTAAAATATGAAGCTGGGGAAGAGATGTTGATATAAACATAATGCCTAGTTGTAACACAGAACAAGCTATTTCAGAAATATTTATACCAGATACATTTAGTATTAAATCACTTTGAGTGTTAATGCCATTTAATTATTTTTGTTTTATACATGTTATAAAATTGTTTATTTTGTAGAAATGGTTATATATTTATTAAAGTGTGGTTGTGAATTATATTATGTTGGAGAGACAGTTATGTCTTTCAAAAAATGCATACAGGAACATGTAAGAGATAATGTGAATGTAAAAGTGGAAAGCTCTTTAGGGGGTCATTTTAAATTATATCATAACTCTAATACAAGCTGTTTAAAAGTAACAGTTTTAGAACAAATAAAATTACAGTTAGGTGAATTTAGAGAAATAAAGAATAAGTTGCTGTACAAAGAGACATTATTTATTTTAAAATATAACACAATGGAGCCATTTGGCTTGAACAGAGTGCAATTGGAGGTTGGTAATTAGATAATTTGAATTAATTGAATGTAGCATTGTAAATAATTTGAATTAATTGAATGAAGTATTGTGTATAAATGGATAATCTGTTTTAATGCTTATTACTCCTTTAAGGCTGTATTTGAAGCCGAAGCCCTAGGTCTATTAAACTGGATTTTCATTAGTACGCTTCAGTGACCATTTTATTGTTTTATTTTACTTTTGAAAATTTAGTTTTTTTTTTATTGATTTAATATTAGATGGTCTGAGGAAACCAGATATGTGTGGTGAAAATGCTTGCCTGTATTGAATTAAAGCTTTTATTTGATGATAGCCATGCTTCGTACTGTCATATTTATCTATACATTTTTACTTGTTCCTATTACTGACAGCAGTCCATTTACCTGTGGGTTGATTTGTGTTATTTGTTAACTTCAAAAAGAATTAAATATGCTTTTCATGATACAAATAAATACATTTGAAACTAGAATGGTAGCTTCATATGCAGAGTGGATGCAAACTTTATCTAAACATCTAGCAACAACATACTCAAAATTAATAAAAATAGATCAAGTATATGCAAAATAAAAATAAATCAATCCAGACCTAGACAGGTCTTCATCTGAATTTGTACAAATGCATCACAATATATTTGCTTAAAATTTTCAACGTACTATTTAGAGAGATCTGTCTAAATGGATTTTCTGATATATATATAGTTAAATTTACCAAACATTATTTTAATACCAAAACAGAACTTAGACTCCATGGACCCATTAACCTATAGACCAACAGCCCTTATAAATATTGAAGTAAAAAATATTCCCTCAATTATTGTTAACAGAATAAAGACAGTCCTCCCTACTATCATATACCCATAACAGTCTGGCTTCATCAAATACAGACAATCTTTAGACCAATCATAAACATTAGTATCCCTACAAGCAGTAAAATTCACAAATTCAAAGCCTTTACTTTGGCAGTTAATGCATCCAAAACATTTGATAGAGTCAATTTTGACATTTTATATAAGGTACTTACTATCTCAGTTTGGATTTCCTGATTCAATTTTTTGTAACCAGCAATAGTATTTACAGCCATAGAAACATGTTTATAAGCATAAGCAAAGGATTTAATAAAATAGCTTGCCTATATGAGCATGTGCTGCAGCCCATAAATGCTAAAGGCATGTACAGTGAATGAATTATGAAGGAATGGAAGAGAAATAGGGGAATTGTACACAAATAACATTGGTAGTACTGCAGAAGTAATTAAGGAGGAGGCGAAATGTGAAAATGTAGCCAGATACTGCAGGCAAATGTATGGAATTGTCAAAGAAACTTTTGTAACATATAAATACTGCCGTATTGATGTAATCATAATTAATGTTAATGACAATACTTATGTACATAAATAAAAATGGACATGGTAAAAGATGTGAGAGGGCCATGAATACTGGAGTATAACCAAAAGGAAGTTAATTTGCTATACATGTTAATAAGATGCTGAGATAAGATAACAGTTGCAAGGACTGGAGATACATTATGAGATAAATGCATACACTGCAGTTATTGCATATGATGTGTATATACAGTGAATTTATGTATGCAAGCCAACACGACTACTGTATTTTCCACATTAGCATGTATAGACAATAACTGATTACTGAATCAATAACTGATTACAGGAAATTACTGAATTTCCTGCATGCACTTATTTTTAAAATCGTTTTTTTCTTAAAACTTGCATTTTATCTGTCTCTGGCCTAGCACTCAAGTGTGGGGTCATTTACTGCACTGTTCTAACTTGTTGATACTTGTGAACCTCTGCTTTCCTTAAAAAAAAAAAAAAAAAAAAAAAAATCTTGCTTTTTTCCCACTTTTCTGAGATTTAAAAAAGTTCAGTTACAGATTTGCTGTTCTGAACTGTTTGTAAGTTTCTTGGAAGCCATTGTTTGCTTGGGCTAAAGGGAAGTCTCTGTGTTCATCAGTGGCAGTGATAAACATTGAGCAGCCTGCCTGCCCCTGTGGGAGTGGTTATTGCCTTGAAACTGTAGTTTTATTGGCCATTTTCTGTTAATTCCTAACTCCTTGATCTCCCTGTCGTAAAAACCTCTTTTGCTCGATTTTGCACATAGCACAACATCGGGCAGCGCCGCCTAATTAAGTTTAAACTATTCCTGGCTCCACAGTCTGCTTTTCACTTTTTCCTTTAGAACTGCTCTGTCTCTCAAGTTAAACATCATATTCTCATTCTAAGACCCTCACTGGTCCAAATAAGTAATTTTACAAGTTAGCACTAATAAACCATAAGCACTACTTACTCTTATACTCTCTACAATTACCTTGTCCCCTATTGGTCCATTTTAATTCAGTTCCCTATATTACTCTAGCATGTCCAAAGGTCAGTCAATGGTTTCCTCTCCAGTCCAGCTGGTGAATCAGGGAATTTTGAGGCAATGTTACAACTGTCTCATATACACGGACAACCTCTCCTCCTCCAAACAGGTTCAAATATATGTGAGAGATGCAACCATATAGCCAAACTGGAGGCTGAGCTCTCTCATCTCAAAACTGGTGTAACCAGTCAGGAGGAGAAGGTAACCTCACACAACACAATTCCAGTATCACATAGTCCCACCACAACAGCAAACCAAACCCATAAAAACACAAAAACATACTCGGAGGCTCTAAATAAAAATCTACCTAAGCAACAAAGACCTCCAAAGCAGACATCCAAGCAAACGCTACCCCAAAACAAAACATGTACAACACATAGCACACAAAGTCAGTGTGCCAAGCAGTCACAGCCCTTAAGGCTGAATAACACACCTGATACTCTTGTAATAGGTGACTCTATTGTCAGACATACTGACGTCCCGCTCACCAGGCTGAATAAAGAGAAGGTCACAGTGAGCTGCCTGTCGGGCGCTAGGATCCACCACA
Organism: Protopterus annectens; assembly: GCF_019279795.1. NCBI lineage: Eukaryota > Metazoa > Chordata > Ceratodontiformes > Protopteridae > Protopterus > Protopterus annectens. The sequence goes on from NC_056728.1 coordinate 1,084,393,926, forward strand.
TAATGCAAGCACTCATGTCACTCCAAAGCAAATACAAATATGACTCAGTCATTGTACATGCTGGTGTGAATGACCTGAGACGTACCTCCCTCGACTACATGAAAAGAGACATAGAGGAGCTCTCTGATCATGTAGCCCAGGCCGGTATGACCCTGTCCTTGAGCAGCATCTTACCCTCACCTAGAATGATGCCACAGTATAAAGACAAAATTATCGATTTTAACAATTGGCTAAAATTTTGGTGTCATTCAAAGGGGATCCAGTGTCTGTCAGATTGGGATGACATGCTCGACAAGCCACGTTGCTTCACTAGGGATGGCTTGCACCTGTCACCCCTGGGCTTTCGGATATTGGCAAAGGCTCTTGCCAACCCCATAATGCCTTTTTTAGGCAAGGCTCAAAAGTCAAACCCACCTCCATAGACAGCACAAGGAACAAGAAACTAAGGGTAATGCTGCTAAATGCCAGAAGTCTTAACCTCAAGATGCATGCACTCGAAGCTCTCCTCAGTATGGAGAACATCGATATCTGTGCAGTGCAGAAACCTGGTTCAAGGCTCCAGAGAGCACCCCAGCATTACCAGGTTATACCTCATATCATGCTTTTCGGCCCCAAAACCCAGACCGAACCACAAAAGGAGGGGGAGTTTCCATATTTATCAAGGATATCCACACTTCCAGGTTAGTGGCATTGCACAAAGTATCGGAGACCATCCATGTGCAACGGACAGTGGGCAAGACTGCTTTTCAGTTTATAGCATCCTACAGACCACCCTCTCAAAGTCAGGAATCCCACTCGGCTTTCCGGAAAACATTGGAGAACATTAAGATCTCTCCAAACACCATTATAATGGGCGACTTCAACTACCCAAACATAGACTGGGAGCATTACTCAAGCCCCAGCACCTTAGCCCAAAGGTTCCTGGAATTTATAAACTCAAATGCTATGGAACAACTAGTCACCACTCTCACAAGAGGGGAAAACATACCAGACCTGATCATTACCAACATGGGGACTCTATGCTCCATATCAGAAGTATATCCCTCATTGGTAAGATCCAACCATAAATTAATTTCACTGGATATCCACATCCCGACCCCATCCCCAGCCCAGAAAACTACAGTGAAAAACTTCTCAAAAGCGAACTTCATACTTCTCAAAACCGAAGTGGAATCCTTCAAGGCCCCAGGGCCAATGGAAACTACGGCCCAAACTGCAGAATCCTATATAAACGCATTCTATGGATATCTCCAGGAATGCATGGATCATGCTATCCCAAACAAAATCAAGACCCAGTCATCCAAAGGCAGGTGTCCAGTCTGGTGGACCCCAGCCATAAATAAACTGTACAACAGAAGGAGGAAGCTACTACAGAATAGAGCAAAATCCCTAAAAGGGAAGGCATCTCTGATCAGTACTAGCAAACAATTACGATCTCTCATAAAATCCTCCAAGGCCAGCTTCGAGAAAAAAATTGCACAGGACACTAAAGACAATCATAAGGCTTTTTTCAGTTATGTTAGGAACCTGGAATGCAACTCCCAGACTTGTTCTGAGTTGATTCTAAGTGACAAAAAATATACTGAACCCACAGACATCGCCAATATCCTGGCAGACAGGTTCAGTGCAACCCCCCCCCCCCAAAAGAGCAAGTATCTATCCCGGCAGAGTGCAGCCTCCCAAACATCTCTGATGCTCAGGTGAAGGCCGCCCTCTCCAAAGCAAAAAACACTGCTTCCATGGGACAAGATGGCGTCCCGGCTTGCGTCCTACATGAACTCCAAGAAGAACTAATCCCTCAAGTAAAACTGCTGTACAATCTCAGCCTCACTACAGGATATGTGCCCAAAGAATGGTGTACAGCAACAGTGGTCCCACTCCACAAAGGTGGCACCTCTGCGGACCCTGGAAACTATCGCCCCATAAGCCTGACTAGCCTAGTCTGAAAGGCTATGAAGAGGATCATCATGGAACTCATAAACAAAGACAATGGGGACCTACAGACACAAGATCCTACCCAATTTGGCTTCGTCAAGGGCAGATCCTGCCTTTTGAACCTGGTTGACTTCTTCGAAACAGTCACCAAGGCCATAGATGAAAGGAAGGTAGTCCACACAGCCTATCTGGACCTTGCAAAGGCATTTGACACAATACCCCACTTGGGCATAATAGATAAGCTATCCAGCCTAAATATAAACCCCTATATCACAAGATGGATCGCAAACTGGCTCAAAGATAGAACCCACAGAGTCAGAGTTGCTGGAGCCATGTCATACTCGAAACCGGTCACAAGTGGCGTCCCACAAGGTTCTGTCCTGGGACCTCTCTTGTTCGGTATTTACTTTTCTGAGGTACAGGCCAACGTGGGAGGACTATGGCTCACCAAGTTCGCAGATGACTGCAAACTGGGTGCCATAATCGACTCTCCAGCTGACACAAACATCCTTCAAAAAGGGCTCGCAGAGACGGATGACTGGTGCCAGAGCCGTGGTCTAAAGCTAAATGCCAAAAAGTGTATAGTCATACCCTTTGGCAATAACAATTTGCCCACAAATTACCACATAGGTGGTAACCCATTAAGTACAGAGAAAGTAATTAGGGATCTGGGGACCCAAGTTGATAGCAATCTCTCCTTTGACAACCACATTGCCAAAGTGGTTAGAAAGACCTTCTACATAGCCCACCTCATCATGAAAGGATTCACATCTAGATCAAGAGAGGTAATGGTGCCCCTTTATTCATCCCTCATCAGGCCCATCATAGAATACAATGCCCCCTTTGGGATGTACCTTACCCGACACCTGCAGCAATTAGAAAGACCCCAAAAGTACCTCACCAGGAGGATCAAGGGACTCAAACAGATGCCATATGCTGCTCGGTTAAAAAACCTCCAGCTCTACTCAGATGCATACCGCCTACTTCGAGGCAATCTACGCCTGACATATAAAGCTATGTCCAACCCAGAATTAATGGACATGCTCCACCTCAGTAAATCTAAATCCCTTACAGCCACGCGCTCAAGGGACTTGAACCTCAGCACAGAAATAAATAGAACATGCTGGAGTGACAGATTCATAACCCAGAGGCTCCCTTTGCTCTGGAATAGAATTCCAATTCATGTTAGGCAGAGCACCTCACTGACTCTCTTCAAGAAGAATCTTGATGAGTGGATGGGGGATTGTAGGTTTGTCCTGGGGATTACTTCCGTGTCACTATTAGACAGAGGCACAGTAAACTAAACTTTAAAAAGGGCACAGTATACTCAAATCAAGGGGTAGCGTAAGCCAAATACAATTGGGCTAGGCTTATAAATGTCCCAGGGCAGATAGCCTAAAATGAACCTATGAACCTATGAACCTATGAACAAATTAACCTTACAGCTGTTGTGTAATGCATACCAGAAAGGACATGTTTTTGCAAATATCTATTATTGGCACCCATATAAAAAGGGTTTATCACCTATAAACATGCACTAGACTAGTGTAGGTTGTATACTCATGTAAATGCTAAATGGTAATATAATAAAATTAACATACATAACTGACAAATAACACAGATTGGGTGACATTTTCTGATTTCAAGCTTTCGGCTGGTAAATGGCATATATCTCATACATCATTATACTGTGCATGCTCACAAGGAGTTACAGGGAACAATAATATAACAGCAAATCCACAGCAGCAACATACAAGAAAAGGGGAACAATAAGTGATAACAGCAAAAAAAATCCAAAAAAAAGCAAAAAAGCATA